>NW_027175428.1:0-10000 GCF_028021215.1 Eschrichtius robustus
CAGGCTCAGTAATTGTGGCTCACGGGCCTAGTTGCTCCGCGACATGTGGGATCTTCCCAGACCAGGGCCCGAACCCGTGTCCCCTGCATCAGCAGGCAGATTCTCAACCACTGCGCCACCAGGAAAGCCCAGGGTCTCTGTTTTTAATTTAAGGTCCTCTGAAACGTCAGTATGTGTTCGTGAACATACTCATGTGTACTATATTCCTCCATCCAATCGTCAGTCATCTGGCAGAAGGAGAGCCTCATCACCGGCAAACAACATTCCGACCCTTAATGAGAAAATATTTTTCTGGTGCTTTCGCCAAAAAATGCAAAGCCCCTTATTTAAGCTAATGACATTAAAAAGAAATCCTTAGTACCTAGGAACAGAACAAAGTGAAAGAAACACAATGCACAGACTTGGGGGAAGAAAGAAAGAAAGAGAGAGAGAGAGAGAGAGAGAGAGAGAGAGAGAAGAGAAGAGAAGAGAAGAAAAGAAAGAAAGAAAGAAAGAAAGAAAGAAAGAAAGAAAGAAAGAAAGAAAGAAAGAAAGAAAGAAAGAAAGAGAAAAGAAAGAAAGAAAGAAAGAGAAGAAGAGAGAAAAGAGAAAGAAAGAAAGAAAGAAAGAAAGAAAGAAAGAAAGAAAGAAAGAAAGAAAGAAAGAAAGAAAAAGAAAGAAAGAAAGAGAAAATCTCTCAACCTAAAAGTTTTTGTAACAAACGGACAATCTGTGATTTGGTAAGTAAAATATATTTCTGGAACGTAAAGTTCTTTGAGACAAGAATGGAGAAGAAAACAAGAAAAAGACAATCAGAATTCAGAACCCTTAGAAACCTGAATCGGTCATGAACAGGAACTAGGAAGCCACGGTGAACGGGGTCCGTGACACCAGTGTTTCTGGACCGGCAAATGGATGATTCCATTCCATCATGTCTAGAAGCATACATTTTCACACAGCGTCACTTTTTCAAAATTTCTTTCCCCCAAAGTGATGCCAGAGGTGTGGAGTCATACATCGAAACATCTTTAGTTTTACAGTTAGTTTTAGTTTTACAGCTCCTTCTGTAATAAAGAGACAGAAGTAGGTCCACTGAGACTTGTTGAGCCAAGAACGTTTCCATAGGTTATCTTTGGAAACGATCTAGACGTTCCACGAATTCCCCATCATTCCACTTACGCCAACTCTAAAGTTTCTAAAGTGACCCCAAAGGTCTGGGAGAAACTCTTTTTAAGTAGACATACATACCACAACACATAACCTTTCTTAAGGAGTTCCTCCACCTAGAGCTATCGAAATCACTTGTTCTAAATCCCATGACGATGAGATGACCCGTGAACATCTCCTGAGACTTTAGACGACGTCAGCCATCACCCCCCAAGTTCTTTTTCTTGCTGACGAATTCGGTTCACTCCCGTGAACTTATTGGATTTGGGGTCGACGTAGATAGAAGAAAAGGTTGACCTCGAATGCTGATCACGCTAAAGACCTGCCTAGTTTCATAAAACCCATCCCTTGACCTTGGCTATATCTCGGCTGAAGGGTTCATCCTAGATCACGTGAACTTGCAAAAACCTTCGGGCGGGTCCCTTTCTAGTGGACTGAATTCGGGAGTGCTTCCTTCTAAGCCAGTTCAAGAGAGCTCTTTCACAAGTTAACTGTGGCACTCGGATCCGTACGTAGACACAGGCCAGCTCTAGGAGGGAGCTACAGACATACCCGTTACCGGGCCCTTTCCAGATTCTTGCACAGCAGTACCATAGAAATGAAGATCGCTTCCACAAGACTCTAAGGCTAACAAGGCAAAACGTTTTAATGAAAAGACATAGCTTGTACACAAGGGAGAAGGCGGTGTGCGGGGTGGGGGTGGGGGGTGGGGATGTGGGGGCGGGGGGGGGGGGGGGCGAGAGACAGCTCCCCGAGTCGCTTTGATCACGGAAGGGAGAGTCTGTCTCGGGATCACTGATCATTTCCGGAAATCCTCCAAATTCTTGGATCAGCAGCAGCTGGTTCCACGGTGGCTACCTATGGGGAAGAGCAAGCGCTTCCACGAGGCGAAAGAAGCGCAGGAGGATTTTCTGCAAGAAAGCACAGGAACAGATAAGGGTTAAATGTATAGTTGAGCTTCCTGTCTCGTGACAACTAGGTACAGTCGTGGGTGTCAACAGAGGTAACGTTAACCTTTTACTCCCGCGAACCTCTTTTGTGTGTGTGTGGGGGGGGTGTGTGGGGGGGGGGTGTGGGGGGGTGTGGGGGGGGTGTGTGTGTGTGCGTGTGCGTGTGTAAGGTCCGGGTTATTGCTCAACACCCCTCATGTCATATCCCCTTGCGATGAGGTCACCCTGAGTCAGGAGTGTGCGTATCTCCGTGATGCATCTGAAAGGCACGTGTCAAGTCAACCCAAGGGAATAGTCAACTGCACCTCAAACAGTGTCTGAGCTTGCGATAGACACACCTGTCTTTCTCCAGTTTTGTCATCTCGACCGTCACCTTTGGACATTGTGGGGATGGCGCAGGCCGAGCCAGAATATCCACCATGTCTTTAAATATCAGTGAGTCTCAAGGGTGTGTGCGACCTTCACCCAGGAAGAGTGCGCCCTGATGAGCAAATTCCAGGGGACGCTGTCTAGAGCTGTGCTGCTGGAGGACCTCAGTTATCTGGTGTCCATGGGTGAGTCTGTCCACAGCCATTTATCTGATAAAAGATTACCCAGAGGAGCTTTGCGTATTCTGCCCCCCACCACGCCGATGCCTATACACTTACAGAGCATCCACATCTGCCTGAAGGGGATGTGCTTCTTTCTTTCTTTCTTTCTTTTTAATTTTTTTTTTTTTTTCAGGATCCCACCAGGATGGACAATTTCTGGCCACAATCACACGTCTTCCTTTCTGCTCCATATCTAACACTCAGAACAGTGCAGGACACTCACCTCATGGCACGCCTGCATCCAGTGGATGGATCAACGTGATAGGTAGTTCCTAACCAGCTCCTCTGCTCTTGAAACCGTGGCAGAGTGTGGCACAACAGTCGTCATCATAGCAGACATTTTCCCTTTAAAAGAGAGTTCATGAGGATGGGGGGGTGGGGTTGGGGGGTGGGGTGGGGGGTGGTTGGCCTTCCGAGGGAGCTGATGTTATTGAATATGTTTTTCTGAAAATAATGTTCGATCCACTATGGAACAATGGATTCACCCTCGTTAGAAAAACAAAGGATTTCACAGTCTGTTTCTGGTCTGGGGCCTGAGCATCAGCAGACAGTTCCTGAATACCTGAGCCCAAAGTCAGCGTCCCTCCTGCTCTGGGGAAGGGCTGGGAGTACTTCCCCGTGCTCAGGACGCCCTTCCCCGTGGTGCTGCTCTTTAACGTTCGTTCGCCTCGCTCCTCCTCCTGACGTGAACCTGAAGACCACACGCAGGTTCCAACGCAGGGCTCCAAATCCAGGTCCATGTTTCCCACGAAACAAGTTATCGGCTGCACCAATCAGATGTGCTTTCACAGCTGGAGCAGGAGGAGAGATGAGGAGGATGCAAGAGGATTTCCCAGAGTCCTGAATCCAGGTGGGCTCCAGGCTCATTCGAGTCAGTGTGGAGAGAAGCCTGGCCACTAGGGGAGAAGGGCAGGTAATGCCCACCGCAGACTCCCCTGAGAAAGTAGTTTTCCTGACACATCTTGTAAGACATTACCCAGTGCACTCGTCCTTATAAACACCAGGGAAGTCACACACAGCAGAAACCCTGTGTCTGAGATCAGTGAGGTAGAGCCTTCAGCCAGAAATTACCCTCTTTAAGCCGAGGAAAATCATGTGGGGAGAAACCCTAAGCCTGGAACCACGGTGGAAGAACCTTCAGTTGGCGCTCCAGCCTCAGCACACACAGACAGCTCAGAGTGGGATGCATCCCTGACGCGGTAGGGAAGGCAGCACAAGCTTTACTAGGAGGACAGCAGGCCGTCGTCTTGGGCCAGACCACATAATCACCGCTGTAGAAGAAATCCGATGCAATGCATGGGAGAATCCCATTCGCCATGGAGCCAGCACTTGTAGGACAT
This sequence comes from Eschrichtius robustus, assembly GCF_028021215.1. Taxonomy (NCBI): domain Eukaryota; kingdom Metazoa; phylum Chordata; class Mammalia; order Artiodactyla; family Eschrichtiidae; genus Eschrichtius; species Eschrichtius robustus. Next base: position 4,027 of record NW_027175428.1, read on the forward strand.
GAGAGGATTCACACTGAATAAAATAGTCTCAGCATGGTGAAGGAAGGACATTCTTCAGTGGTGCCTTATCCCTTGGTGTCCTCACACCAAGGAGGTGCCAATTCTAACGTCACAATGGCAAATTCCTCACCTAGTTCACATCAAGAAATGAATGCTGGGAATATACTGACTCTATAAAGAATGTGTGAGCCCCACGATTGAGACAAGGTTCAGACGTTTGGAGATTGTCTATTACTACCAATCTACAGCATAAATAGGTAGATGGCGAAGTATTTTGAGAATGCAAAGTTTGGTACCAAGAAAGAAAGCAACCCCACTTCAGTGGATCAGTACTTGGACATACGTAAGCACTACCGAATGGGTGTGTGTCTTTCAAAACCAGGAAAAGTTGCCCTGAGTCAGAATGGGTCAATTTTCCTTTCATACACTCGCTGTCGATCAGTGAGGGACTTTCTATTTTTATGAAGTTGTAAACATAATTACAAACCCTAGGGTCAATCAGGAACTAAGTTTCAATGGTCAGTAAAAAAGTAGAACACAAGTGATGGGGGTTACCTGTTACATTACTGTTCAAATAGGTATGCACGCACATGTCAAGGATGAGTGGCCACAAGAATTAACACAACAAAGTTGAAACCTGTGCATGTGCGTGTGTGCGTGTGTGTGTGTGACTCATAGGTGGATGTTTTCCATAGCCGTGCACTATGGCACTGCAGGATCTGTGGTTGCTGAGTCCCCGGAGGTGGAAGCGCAGATACAGGGCCCTGACTGTGAAGTTATCCATGGATTTTCACAGTGCGTGGGCTCGGCACCCGTAACCCTCCATGTTGGTTGTTCAACGGTCAACTCTAGTTTATAGATCAGAGAGGATAACATCATGTGTTCACTATTAATAACTTTTCCAAATAATCTTTATCTTTTTAAAAGGAAGACATCATTTAATCCATTTCACAAGCTGATATTGGGAACCTACTGCCCCAGCACGTGAATTATCCCTACAGAACACGAGATCCCCGAGAAGGAAGAGCCCTGAGCACTGAGACGCCATGAAGGTAGGCTTTTAGATGATATTCTCTGCTTCTCCAGCTTGAGGTAAAACATGGGATGACTGGGTCTACCTATCCCATTCCGGTTTGTCAATTGGGAGCCCCCATGGCACGTATCACCAGAAGTCGGTCCATGATAACTCCATCTATAGGAATTCTTGGCAGTTTTATGTTCAGGATCATTTCTTTTCCTGCCATCGATTGAAAACTCCTTGGGCCCTGTTAGCAGTTACAGATTCAATGAGTCCAGTACTTCATAGGTTTTGTCACGTATTTAGAAGGGGAATCACCATCAAGTTGCTGAAATGAGGACTAAGTGTCTTTCAGACATGGAGAAGGAAATAAATGGTGCTCTGCGGGGTGTGCGATGACAGGCACCCAGGATTCCTTCACCCAGCCCTCCCTTTGCTCCCTCACCGCTTCCTGGAAAATTGGCGCGCGCGCGCACACGCACACGCACACGCACACGCACACACACACACACACACACACACACACACACACAGCTCTGGGGGCGCTATTTGCTGTCCATGATTTCACGTGCCTTTTGGGCACGGCTGGTAGAGATGGACATGAAGCAGCAGGACAGCAAGCTGGCATCTCGGTCGGCCTAGAGAAGTTTCCCAAGTGAAATATCAGAACCAGGGCAGGGGGGCGTAGAGAGAGGCGGGGAGGGGAGGCCCACGTGACCTGGGAGAGAGGTTGGGGGGGGACCGCTGACCGACCTCGGTTCAGGTTCCCCGTCCCCCCCCCCGCTGAGAACCTGCCTTCGCTTCCTGCCCTCAGGTGTGTGAGAGGAGCATGTTTCTTTCCAACAAATACCAACACATCAATTCAGTCTGTTTGTGTGTTTGTTCTTGCTTGTTCGTTTTCTGGACGAGGCCAAAGAACCCTTCCAGTGGAGGTGTGTGTACAAAGGAGGATCTGACAGGATGGGAGGGTGCGGGTCAGTCCATGTGCCAAGAAATCCAGAGAATCTGTCGTAGCTGAGACTCGGGCCTTTTGCAGAAATAGGCCAAGAGAGTTCAGATTTGATCATTCACTGCCAAATAGTCATCACAGCAGTTTCCTGGAAGGGATTGTGTTGCAGGAGCCAGCGTGGCCCTCAGCCCTCAGGCCTCAGCCCGGCGGGCGGGCAGGCAGGCAGGCAGGCAGCGGCTATTGTCTGTTGTTCCCGCCCCCACCCCCACCCCCACCCCCGTTCCTTCTCCAGCGCTCCTTCCTAAGTCCCCTGGACTGACCTTTGCCAGGAGCGGGGGAGGGGAGGTCCGGACGATTCATTCGGCAGGGCCTCGTTCAATCGCTCCATTCAAATGCAGAAAGCTCTCCGGTCAAGTCGGAGCGTTTGACTTTGCCTCGAGCTTCTCTTTAATGAATGGCTTTTTCTTTTTTCTTTCCCCAATTTCCCCCACCCTTAGGCTGCCCCCTCCAAACTGCAGGGAGGGAAGGAGGGAGAGAGGAAGGGATGGGAGGAGGATGTGTGAGAAACAGGCTTTTTTTCCAGGCAAAAGGAGTCCCCTCCTTTTCCTAACCCAGGAAACCCCACTACACCATTTGAGAATCATGGACACGCGTGAAAGCAGACGTCTTCACTTGAGATCTTCCTCCGCAGGAGGACAGAAAGGAGGGCCAGTGTGTCCCTCTTGTGCTGGCCGGTTCTTAGGTCACTTGAATTCAAAATAAGCAATAGAGCATGGAGGCACATTTTGGGGCGGCCTACTCTGGAGCCCAACAGTTCCCTCCTCTGAAAGTTCCTTGGAACATATTAAAGCTGAGCTGGTGACTCGTGTGTGTGTGTGTGTGTGTGTGTGTGTGTGTGTGTGTGTGTGTGTGTGTGTGTGTGTCTGTCTGTCTGTCTGTCTGTCTGTCTGTCTGTCTGTCTGTCTCTGAGTCAAGGAGATTTCTAGATGTCAGGGTCGAAGCAACTTTAGAAGTTTGAAATAACTCTGATGATGTCGTCGGGTGTTTGGTTCAAATTTCAGAGTGGCTCTCACAGAAACAGGAACGAGGACTTTTTCCATAGGAGCCGTTGTGGCCGTTTCTCTAAGGTTTTCGTCAAGTTCTCTAGCTTCCGTTTGCAGGGCTTCAGGCAAAGGGCCGTTTTAGTTCTCAGTGATGCCAAGTCAAAAGGGTGGGAGAAAATGGCAAAACGTTCATGGAGAGAGTCGTAGCCAGATATTGGAGGGAACTCAAAAAACTTCGGGATGCAGTCCAGTTTTCAGGTTAAGAACAACACCCTAAGGGAAGTGAGTAAGACCAGAATTTCATATCCACAAGTGTGTATCCCCGTTTTATGGAAACATAATTTTGGCCTCCAAGTAACATATGCAAATAACTCTATTGCCAGGGAAATAAGAAGCCTCCCTGAGAGTTTCTGAATTAAGGAAAGTAGGGAGAAAAAGATCAGTGATTCTATCCTGCTGACAGAGGTATAAGTTACCAAATGGACGTCCCCCTTTAAAAATAAAAGAAGAAAATTGGGTTTTGTTTGTTTGTTTTTGTTTTTCCTTGTATCTGGAAAACAAAAGATTTAACAATCAGTCCTAATCTCTCCCTCTCTCCCTCTCTCCCTCTCTCTCTCTGTTTTTCTCTCTCTCTCTCTCTCTTTATATATATATATATATCAAAATACTTTATATAGATATTCTTTTTCAGATTCTTTTCTCTCATACGTTATTACAAAGTAGTGAGTAGAGTTTCCTGTGCTATATAGTAGGAGGTGTTTGTTGATTACCTACTTTATGTACAGTAATGTGTATATGTTCATCTCAACCTCCTAAGTTATCTATCCCCCGCTTCCCCAAGCAGTCCTATTTTACACAAGTAGTCATACACATTGTCATCCTATTCATCAGTTCATTCAACCCCATGTAAGTCATTCTTGTTCTTCTTGGAGTCCAGTTTTTCCATCGGTTCTGCCGACCTTGCCTGATGATTGAGGGTGACTGGACGAGTGACGGTTCCAAAAAGTTTACAAGAGCTTTTGTGAAGGATTGTAGGATTTGCCCAGAGAAGCGGGTGCCTTGATCTGATCACACGGGAGGCTGTGGAAGGTAGACCCCAAGTGGCAAACACATTTTGTTTTTTTAACAGTCTCTGTGCCACGGTGAGGACATCAGGCTTGCAGCGAGGGAAGACTTCAACCCACACGGAAAACATACAAGGATGTTTGGATGACCCCTACTAAGTGGCAGTGGAATGAAATCCAGTGGCTGGGGTTCAGAGGGTCCAGAGAGAGGAGGTTTTCTTTCCATAGAGAAAAATGATTTTTCCCCCCCAGGGTTACAAGCATGACAGGTCAGACGTTGCCGGTAGACTGTAGAAGTCTTCCTGCCAATGTCTATTTACAATTGGAGTCATCTTGGAGGCACCATGGGCGGGTGAAGGAATGCAAGGTGTGGGGGAGGGGGGAGGTTGGCCAGGGAGCAACCGGCTGGGCCAACGTCTCCCGTCTGCCATAGCCCCGACCGGCTGTTGAAAGGACAGAATGGACCTGATCCACGTGTGCCCCGCCACCCCCACCATCTTTCCACAGGCTGTTGTTACTGCCTTGGCGTGAAAGTCGGTTAGAACATCTCCCTGATACTGGGTTCAGCCCCTTTCGTGTGAGCCTCCATTTTGACGATAACAGACAACACTTTATGCCAGGGCAGAGAAGACTTCCAGGAAGAAAGATCCCATCATTTCTGGAACAGTTAGAACACATCGGTGTACAGACACAAGCCAAAGAAGACTTCACGTTGTTCCTTCCTCTTTGACAACACTTTCCCGTGTCATCGAACCTCTCCAAGAAACTTACTCAGTTTCATCTCTCTCATTTCTCAGGAGAGAGAACACATTTTTGAGCTATTTTGAGGGCCCTCTCCTCCTGGATCCTATCTCAAAGTGCGTTCGAAGTCCAAAGGACTTCATCTGTCCTTCAATTTTTGAGCAAATGTGTCCAAAATATCCAAAAGATTGTAAAGCACTTAATCTGATAGGTCACTGTGAAACAGTGCTTCGTTAGCCATGTCACCAACATCCCAAGGAAAGACTTGCTAGGCAGAGAGAGAAGCTTCTTCTTCAGTTCTGAGCCAAACCTGGTTCTTTGAATATCGAGAGGACTAAGTTGATGTGAGTCCTCCAAGACCTGATAAAGGCAACCTAGAAAATAAGTGATGACTTTTGACAAAGACATAAGCCTTTCTTCCTTCCTTCCTTCCTTTCTTTCTTTCTTTCTTTCTTTCTTTCTTTCTTTCTTTCTTTCTTTCTTTCTTTCTTTCTTTCTTTTTCTTTTCTTTCTTTCTCTCTCTCTCTTTCTTTCTCTCTCTCTCTCTCTTTCTCTCTCTCTCTCTCTCTCTCTCTCTCTCTCTCTCTCTCTTTCTTTCTTTCTCTCTCTCCTTAAAGATAAAGGAAAAAACCTTTCCTAATCTAATCTAATCTCTCATGATGGGCAGAGCAGACCGATAGAAGAAAAACCCAAACCCTAAACCCAAACCTGGTCCTTTTAACAGAGAGAGACAACTAAATTCTAATTTTGCACTGGTTTCATGTTGATACAAAAACTCATTTCTGTCTTTGAATCCACCCTCATCTTATCCAGTCCTGACCACGGATCCAATTCCTTTCCAAAGACACTTTTCTTCACACACCTTTTCCAACTGTCTGTGCCCATTTTTAGCTTGTCCCTTGTTTTCTTTCTTTTCCATTGATAAATGACTACCTTTAGGACAAAAATCTCTTTCTCCTTCCCCCAAACCTTATCTCCATACACCTTCTACTTTGCCTCCCCCCTCCCCCCCCCAAAAAAGTCCTCTTCCTACCGTGACGATGGCAACATCAGGTAGCTTGGACCACACACGTTCCTTCTTTAGAATGCCTCGTCCTTGGACACTGTCTTTTTTTTTTTTTTTTCCTCTTCAGTGAAAGTAAGGAAGCCAACCACAGTG
>NW_027175428.1:15000-17500 GCF_028021215.1 Eschrichtius robustus
ACCTAGGACCTGGGACCTAGGACCCGGAAGCATTTTTCTCCAACGTCCCTGCGATTCCACGGAAGGTGGACAGCAGGGAGGCCTCAGCCGGCACGAGTACGTCGAGAGCTAGAGTTTCCTTCTGTTGTCCTCGTTGTCGTTTTCCCCTCGCTGCCGCCGCAACGGAGGACCGTCCACCGGCGAGGAGAATAAAAATAGAGTACTATTTAAACTTCAGTGGTTCTCGTTTACACGTTTAATCTTAATAAAAAGAGACGAACTCGGCACACCGATCGTTCAGGACACAAGTAGAGGATAGGTATCTGAGGCCCACGGAGCCCAAGTCCTCGGGGGGAGAACTGGTCGACCCGGCGGCCGGGGGACCCCGGAGACGACGGAGCCCAAGTCCAGGTCCCGGTCCCGGTCCAGGTCCAGGTCCAGGTCCAGGTCCACGTCCACGTCCACGTCCAGTTCCCGGTCCAGGTCCATGTCCAGGTCCCGGTCCCGGTCCCGGTCCCGGTCCAGTTCCAGGTCCAGGTCCAGGTCCAGGTCCAGGTCCATGTCCATGTCCAGGTCCCGGTCCCGGTCCGGTTCCAGGTCCAGGTCCAGGTCCAAGTCGAAGTCCAAGTCTAAGTCCAATTCCAGGTCCGCGGGGAGAACTGGTCGACCCGGCGGCCGGGGGACCCCGGAGACGACGGAGCCCAAGTCTAGGTCCCGGTCCATGTCCATGTCCAGGTCCAGGTCCATGTCCATGTCCAGGTCCAGGTCCAGGTCCAGGTCCAGGTCCAGGTCCCGGTCCAGGTCCATGTCCAGGTCCAGGTCCAGGTCCCGGTCCGGGTCCGGGTCCGGGTCCGGGTCCGGGTCCGGGTCCATGTCCATGTCCAGGTCCAGGTCCAGGTCCAGGTCCAGGTCCAGGTCCAGGTCCCGGTCCGGGTCCGGGTCCGGGTCCGGGTCCATGTCCATGTCCGGGTCCAGGTCCAGGTCCCGGTCCCGGTCCCGGTCCGGGTCCGGGTCCGGGTCCGGGTCCGGGTCCGGGTCCGGGTCCATGTCCAGGTCCATGTCCATGTCCAGGTCCAGGTCCAGGTCCAGGTCCAGGTCCCGGTCCGGGTCCGGGTCCGGGTCCGGGTCCGGGTCCATGTCCATGTCCAGGTCCAGGTCCAGGTCCAGGTCCAGGTCCCGGTCCGGGTCCGGGTCCGGGTCCGGGTCCGGGTCCGGGTCCATGTCCCGGTCCCGGTCCCGGTCCAGGTCCATGTCCATGTCCATGTCCATGTCCAGGTCCAGGTCCAAGTCGAAGTCCAAGTCTAAGTCGAAGTCCAAGTCCGCGGGGAGAACTGGTCGACCCGGCGGCCGGGGGACCCCGGAGACGACGGAGCCCAAGTCTAGGTCCCGGTCCATGTCCATGTCCATGTCCATGTCCATGTCCAGGTCCATGTCCGGGTCCGGGTCCGGGTCCGGGTCCGGGTCCGGGTCCGGGTCCATGTCCATGTCCATGTCCAGGTCCAGGTCCAGGTCCAGGTCCAGGTCCCGGTCCAGGTCCAGGTCCAGGTCCAGGTCCAGGTCCCGGTCCGGGTCCGGGTCCGGGTCCGGGTCCGGGTCCGGGTCCGGGTCCATGTCCGGGTCCGGGTCCGGGTCCGGGTCCAGGTCCAGGTCCGGGTCCAGGTCCAGGTCCAAGTCGAAGTCCAAGTCTAAGTCCAATTCCAGGTCCGCGGGGAGAACTGGTCGACCCGGCGGCCGGGGGACCCCGGAGACGACGGAGCCCAAGTCTAGGTCCCGGTCCATGTCCATGTCCAGGTCCAGGTCCATGTCCATGTCCAGGTCCAGGTCCAGGTCCAGGTCCAGGTCCCGGTCCAGGTCCATGTCCATGTCCAGGTCCAGGTCCAGGTCCAGGTCCAGGTCCCGGTCCGGGTCCGGGTCCGGGTCCGGGTCCGGGTCCGGGTCCGGGTCCGGGTCCATGTCCATGTCCAGGTCCAGGTCCAGGTCCAGGTCCAGGTCCAGGTCCAGGTCCCGGTCCGGGTCCGGGTCCGGGTCCGGGTCCATGTCCAGGTCCAGGTCCAGGTCCAGGTCCCGGTCCCGGTCCCGGTCCCGGTCCGGGTCCTGGTCCGGGTCCGGGTCCGGGTCCGGGTCCATGTCCGGGTCCATGTCCATGTCCAGGTCCAGGTCCAGGTCCAGGTCCCGGTCCGGGTCCGGGTCCGGGTCCGGGTCCGGGTCCGGGTCCATGTCCATGTCCAGGTCCAGGTCCAGGTCCAGGTCCAGGTCCAGGTCCCGGTCCGGGTCCGGGTCCGGGTCCGGGTCCGGGTCCGGGTCCGGGTCCATGTCCCGGTCCCGGTCCCGGTCCAGGTCCATGTCCATGTCCATGTCCATGTCCAGGTCCAGGTCCAAGTCGAAGTCCAAGTCTAAGTCGAAGTCCAAGTCCGCGGGGAGAACTGGTCGACCCGGCGGCCGGGGGACCCCGGAGACGACGGAGCCCAAGTCTAGGTCCCGGTCCATGTCCATGTCCATGTCCATGTCCATGTCCAGGTCC
>NW_027175428.1:30000-47500 GCF_028021215.1 Eschrichtius robustus
GGGGGAGGCGCGGGCCGCGGTAGGCAAAGAGCGGCGCACGGCCCCACCGCGGGGCCGGCGCAAGCCCTCCCGCGAAGGCGAGGGGCTCTGCCCACGTGCTCTGGCAGTCGCCACCGTGGCGACTGCACGCTTGGGAGGGGCAGCGGCTGGGGGGTCCGGTACCCCAAGGCTCCCTCTCGGATCGCTAGAGAAGGCTTTCTCACCGAGGGTGCATCATCCCCCACCCATCGTCTCCCCTTTGGGCCCGCGGAGGCGCTCCACAAGCCGCCCAGTCCACGAATGGGCGGGGTGGGGGGGGTCTGCGGTATGGGTAAGCACACGGCCCACAGGAGCGCTCGCGGCCACAGCCGGGGGCACAACCTCAGCCGCCCCCCGGCCCAACACGATCCCCCCAACAGCACAGCCGTTGGGGGACGACCGCGACGAGGCGGCACCCGGCCCCCCACCGAGGGGGGGAAACAGAGGCACGCCTCCCTTACCGTCTCGACCCCCCCCCCCAAGAGAGCCACTCAGGGGACACACCACCGCGGTGGGGACCCGAGGAGCACGCTGGGAAAAGGGAACGACACCACCGCTCGGCCTCGGGCACCTGAGGGACAACCTGGAGCGCTCCAGGGGCACCACCGACGGCCAAGCAAGGCACGCTCACGCGCCAGCAGGGGCGCGCAGCGCAGCGGCGGGACGGCCCCCCCCAACGACGCGGGGAGGACCGCTCGCGAGGCACACGCCAAGGAGGCGAAGCGAGAGTGTCTGCTGCGTCCGAGGACCACGGACCCGCCCGCGCCATGAGGCAGGGGGCGGGAGACCGAGGGTCAGGGCCGGAGACCACCACCCCTGCCTTCCCCCACACCCCTCGACAGGCCGGGAGGGTGTGAAAAGAGAGGCGAGGGGCCCGCGGACAGAACGAGAAGAGCGGTCCCGTTCGCCAGGAACGTCCGTCCCTCGTCTAGCGCGACTTAGGTCCGGCCCAGGAGAGCGCGACATCACCACATCGATCAGTCAATCCAGCGAGCCAGGGGCCAGAAAGCCCCGAAGGGGAGGGGCACGGTGAGGACCATCATCCGAGGAGCCTGCTTCAGCCTCACCGGCAGCCGCAGCCCCAGCCCCCCCCCTACCACCTCCTTTTCTTTCTCTCAGGCAACACTGGCCGACGACCCCGCCAGGAGAACGCCTGACACGTGGCACGGAGCCTGCAGGGTGGGGCCGTCTCAGCCACCACCGGGTGCCTGCGGCGGGGGGTGGGAGTCACACGGGGTGGAAGACCCACGCGCCACCTCGCCCCGCCGCCCTCGGGTGAGCCAGAGACCGGAGGCGGCACCGCGGGCCGGGTCAGCCGGGCGCACACACGAGAGCCGGCGCGCAGGCCCAGGCGGGCGGCTCAAGCGGCAAGGGCCGGTTCGGGTGCCAGGCGGCAGTCCCAAGCCCAGAGCCCTGCATGCGTCCGGAGTCCCCAAGTCCTCAGCGACAGACGCCAAGGAAGACCGTGTCAGCACCTACCTGGTGGCAAAAAAGGCCCATTTCGGGCGAAAAAAATCACGACGCCCGGCAGCGGGGCCCATCCACGAATCGCAGGGGTGGTCCCCGGGACCTCGGTCCCGCCACCTGTCCCCAACACTTCCCCATCCACACCAGTCCCGGAGCTCTCGGGGCCATCTGGTCGACCCGAGGAGCGTGGTGGCAAAGTGGGGGCGGGGCGGGGCGGGGCGGGGCGGGGCGGGAGGGGCGGGAAAACGTGGGAGAGGCAGCGAGCGGGCCGGGGTCGCCCTCCCCAGTTCGCCCGCGCGGGCAGGTACCGGTCCCTCCGAGTCTCCGGGCGAGGACTTGGTTAGAGAAAAAGAAATATCCCACTCGGCCGCCTCCGACGAGCGGGCCCCACGAGGGACCGCGCCCGGGCCCAGGCCGCCCTATCCGGGCCACCCAGTAAGGCTCGGGCCGGTCCCCACCCCCCGGCCGGGACTCGCGGTGGAGGAGGGGGCGGGGCAGGGTGAGAAAAAGTCGCGTCCGCCGACCGGGAACCCACGTGGGCACGCTGAAGGGCCGGGTGCGCCCTCCCCGGCCACCCGCGCGAGCAGGGCCCGGTCCGTCCACGTCCCCGGACCCAGGGGGACTTGAAAACATTTTCCCAGGGAGGCGCCTCCCAGGCGACCGGAGCCCACGAGGGACCGCACCCGTGTTGGCCCTTGCCGGTCTCTCCGGGTCACCCCTCGCGGCCCAGGCCGGTCCCCACCTCTGGAGTCCGACTCGGAAAAACATCGGTCAGAAAGAATCCGACCACCGGGACCCACGCGCGCCCTCCACCGGCCTAAACGCACGGGCCCGGGCCGGTCCCCACCTCCGGAGCGGGGCGCTGTGGGGACCCGGGGAGGGAGGGGGTCGGGGAACGAACACTCCGAAGGGTGAGCCAGGAGAAGGCCCGACCGCCCATCCACAGGCGCTCCGGAGGGCGCGAAAGACCCTCTCCCTTCCCACCGCGGCGGCCCGGCCCAGGTCGGGTCGGATGGCCGGGTCGGTCCCCGCGGCCGGAGGGGCGCGGGCGGATGCTGGTCGACCAAGCCAGGCGGCCCCTCAAACCGGCTCGAGAGCGCGGCGACGGTCCCACCCTCACAGACCTGCACGCCCAATCTCAAGCGACAGCAGGAGGCGCCCACGCCTGGGCGCCACCGGGACAGTCGCCACCAGCGTCGCCTGGCTCCCGGAAATCTGCCTCGGGCCCGGCGGCCGAGTCACAGCCCTCACGAAGGTCGCCGGAGCTCCAGAGACAAGGGACAATATAAAAGCGGCCGCCAGGTGGCTCCTGACAACCGGCTCCAACGTCCCCGGGCCGGATCCCGGTCGCCGGCCGGCCACCGAGGACGCTGCAGCGCCGCCGGGCCGCCCAAACGCCCGAGCTCAGCCCGGGGCGAGGCGGCGGGCGTCTGGCGCGGCCCCGAGGCGTCCGTCTCGGAGCTAGCCCCCGGGTCGGCACGACACGGCGCGACCCCGGCAGCAGACGGGGTGGGGGGGCGGGGGAAGCCGGGAAGATGTCGCCGGGAGGCTGCCTCGGAGGAGACGCGCTCCCCACGCGATTCCTGGGCGGGGGGAAATCCCACGGAGACGCCGGCGGTGCCCGGGGAGGCTGGCACGGGCTGCCCAGAGGGGCACGAGCAAGATCCCCGGCTGCCCGGACGGAGGGAGGGAGGGAGGAAGGGAAGGCGGGGACTGGCAAACCGAAACCAGGCCAGCGCTCAGAGAACAACGCAGGAATGCATCCTTTCTCGAACGGAGGAGGTCTTTCGGAAGCAGACACGCAAAGCCCAGAAGCTAGAAAGGAAAGGAAGGATACACTCTGACCCCCACACAAGTGGAAATAAACATCTATCTGTGCCTAGACGGCGACAAAGTCCAAAGACAACACATGGGTGCGTGGGTGGGGGGAAAATGCACTTGCGGTCACGAGAACATGGATTTCAAAATGGACTGACCACAACCACGGGCGGGGGTGGGGGGGGGGGTGAGGCAGGCGGGGGTTGGGGGAATGCGGGCGGGTGGGGGTGGGGGGGCAGGGGGCGAGGGTGGAGTCCATAGCCATCCACTAAAGAAGCTGAGTTCCGGTACATCTACACAATGCAACACTCTGAGCGCGAGCGGGTGCGTGTGCGTGGGGGTGGGGGTGTGTGTGTGTGGAGTGCGGTAAGTATCGACAACCAACCGTAGTCCCACCAAGACCACACCAAACCATACCAGCAAAGAAGTCAAGCTGTAGAACTACTCTGGCCTTGAAAACAAAGGAAAAAGCACGCACGGATAACATACATACACGTATTACCTATGCTCGTGGCGCACGTATACATGGACCTATAAAGGCCTAGGACAAGCCCAAGCATATCCCGTAAGGGGAGCCTATCCAAAACAGACCGAGGCCTCACACAATTCAGCCTCCAGAAAACAAGCAACCCAGTGAGAAAAGTGGGCAGGAGGCCCGAACAGAACATGTTCATTAATTAGGAGAAAAAAAAAAAAAGAAAGGAAAGAAAACAACTTTTTTTAGTAAAAAAAACAAAGCAAAACGGAAACACAACAACAAAACAAACAAAAATGAAACACAAAACATTTTTTTAGTTAAGAAAAATAAATGGGGAACCAAAGAAGCGCACGCATTTCTCTTGACAAAGATATTCGGACAGGCCCAGGATCTGGAGTTGCGACAGCAAGTTCGTAAAGGCAGAAAAAGTGGCTCCTGATCGCACACGTATTTTTCAAGCTGAGAGAGACCACCACCACCGTGGCATGCTGGAGGACTCAGAGATGTCACCTGGCGGGTGACAGAATGGCTCTCCGACAAAAGACAGCAGTATGGAAAACAGTACGGAAGTCCCTCAAAACACTGCACACAAAACTACCATGCGACCCAGTAACTCCACTAAGTGCCCACGGAGGGGGTGAAGAAGACATGTAACATGTCTATCTGTATCAACACCCACACCTATGTAGCTATAGGTACGGACACACTGTTAGCGCTCTCTGTGTCCGTACGTGTATATCTATGAGGAGAGAGAGAGAGAGAGAGAGAGAGAGAGAGAGAGAGAGAGAGAGAGAGAGAGAGGGAGAGAGAGGGAGAGAGAGGGAGAGAGAGGGAGAGAGAGGGAGAGAGAGGGAGAGAGAGAGAAACAGAGAGACAAAGAGTGGACAGTCACGTGAGTGCAATAGGTAAGGGAGATTAAGGCAACAAACAAACTCCCAACAGTGGTTTTGTAAGTCAACAATCAAGATTTCGATATCATGATGTCATCAAGCACCAGCACTTCTAAAGGGGCACAACGACACACAGGGCTCACTGGGCAGGGCAGTTCAGGACCCTAAAATGACCCTGAAAGCTGAAGCTCAAAAAAGCAATCTTGTTCACCTCCACGGGGGAAAAATACCGTTGTCCCACGACATTCAAAAATCGTACCAAAAGGGGGGGAAAAATAAAAAATCGTATCAAAACATTTAAAAACTCTCTTACTCACTCACCATTTAAAAGGTAGAGAATATAAAAAGAGCCAAACTACGATTTATTTAGTGGACTGTCATGGAAAGCATCGACATGAAAGCATCTGATTCATTTTGTAAAATCCTAGGAACAGCAGTTTTCAACAGTGCTCGCCTTCTTGGCGTGGTATCTTTTCTACCTCTGGATAAGCAGTCCTATTTTTTGTTTGTTTTTCTGTTTGTTTGTTTGTTGTTCCCCTAACTGAAGATCAGCCTCCAACACGATAACCCTTTGTGCTCTGTGGGTCCAGAACTATCTCTCGAAGTGCTTTTCTGAATGGGAACGTTTTCACCAACGTCATCGCCTGGAGACATCTTCAGCCTGTCCTCCCCCCCCTCCCCCCTCCCCCCTCCTCCTTTTTCTTCTTTGTATTCTTCAGCTCTCCTTGCGCTGGTCTCTCACACGGTGACAGTGTTGTCCTAGGCATGCTCAGGTGTCTCCTAACCCCATCCAAGTGGACTTCCAGTGTCATCATTTTGGGTTTCTTAGCCGCACTTTCGTCGTCCTCGGGCAATTCTTTCTTTTTATTTTCCACGGACGGGGGAGACCGGGGCTGGGGACAACACCACGACACACTGCGTGTGACCCGGAAAACAGACACATACACACCAGGCAATCACCGACAGGCTCTGAAAGAGGATCGGTCACTGGACACGGGGGCACGCACGTTTGTTATTTGTGGAGTCATTGCAGACTGAACAGGCAGCAGCAAACTTTGGACTTCACGCAGCTACCGTTCATCAATTGTGGAAACTGACATTCGAAACACGTAGTTAGGCTCTTGGTGCGATTTCACCTAGTCATTGAAATGTGTACACACTGGAACCATGGAAAGTGAGACACCTCTCTCCCTCTCTCTCTCTCTCTCTCTCTCTCTCTCTCTCTCTCTCTCTCTCTCTCTCCCCCTCCTTCCCTCCCTCCCTCCCTCCCTCCCTCACCTCATTTCTACCAAAGGTCGCCAAATGAAGACTCGTTTGTTTCCAAACCAAGTTTCCTTTCACTCAATTGGGTGGGAGCTTTCCCTAAGGATTGCATGGGAAGGTGTTATCCTCATTCGTTTTAGCAGTTTTCCTTAGAACTAGAAAATTAGAATTCTGCTGAACGATGAACATGCACCTCGCTTAAGTTTCTGCTAGGAAATCCATGCACCATGTTGATCGAATGAAAAGGAAAAGGATTTTTAGCAAGGTTTTTTTCTCCACTTCAGATGAATTTTACAGGGCGGGGAGGGGGGAGGCGAGGGGGGTCTCTGGTGTTTTTTTTTTAATTTTTAAAAAATTTTTATTCTTGGCTGTGTTGGGTCTTCGTTTCTGTGCAAGGGCCTTCTCCAGTTGCGGCAAGCGGGGGCCACTCTTCATCACGGTACGCGGGCCTCTTCACTATCACGGCCTCTCTTGTTGCAGAGCACAGGCTCCAGACGCGCAGGCTCAGTAATTGTGGCTCACGGGCCTAGTTGCTCCGCGACATGTGGGATCTTCCCAGACCAGGGCCCGAACCCGTGTCCCCTGCATCAGCAGGCAGATTCTCAACCACTGCGCCACCAGGAAAGCCCAGGGTCTCTGTTTTTAATTTAAGGTCCTCTGAAACGTCAGTATGTGTTCGTGAACATACTCATGTGTACTATATTCCTCCATCCAATCGTCAGTCATCTGGCAGAAGGAGAGCCTCATCACCGGCAAACAACATTCCGACCCTTAATGAGAAAATATTTTTCTGGTGCTTTCGCCAAAAAATGCAAAGCCCCTTATTTAAGCTAATGACATTAAAAAGAAATCCTTAGTACCTAGGAACAGAACAAAGTGAAAGAAACACAATGCACAGACTTGGGGGAAGAAAGAAAGAAAGAGAGAGAGAGAGAGAGAGAGAGAGAGAGAGAGAAGAGAAGAGAAGAGAAGAAAAGAAAGAAAGAAAGAAAGAAAGAAAGAAAGAAAGAAAGAAAGAAAGAAAGAAAGAAAGAAAGAAAGAAAAGAAAGAAAGAGAAGAAAGAGAAAAAGAGAGAAAGAAAGAAAGAAAGAAAGAAAGAAAGAAAGAAAGAAAGAAAGAAAGAAAGAAAGAAAAAGAAAGAAAGAAAGAGAAAATCTCTCAACCTAAAAGTTTTTGTAACAAACGGACAATCTGTGATTTGGTAAGTAAAATATATTTCTGGAACGTAAAGTTCTTTGAGACAAGAATGGAGAAGAAAACAAGAAAAAGACAATCAGAATTCAGAACCCTTAGAAACCTGAATCGGTCATGAACAGGAACTAGGAAGCCACGGTGAACGGGGTCCGTGACACCAGTGTTTCTGGACCGGCAAATGGATGATTCCATTCCATCATGTCTAGAAGCATACATTTTCACACAGCGTCACTTTTTCAAAATTTCTTTCCCCCAAAGTGATGCCAGAGGTGTGGAGTCATACATCGAAACATCTTTAGTTTTACAGTTAGTTTTAGTTTTACAGCTCCTTCTGTAATAAAGAGACAGAAGTAGGTCCACTGAGACTTGTTGAGCCAAGAACGTTTCCATAGGTTATCTTTGGAAACGATCTAGACGTTCCACGAATTCCCCATCATTCCACTTACGCCAACTCTAAAGTTTCTAAAGTGACCCCAAAGGTCTGGGAGAAACTCTTTTTAAGTAGACATACATACCACAACACATAACCTTTCTTAAGGAGTTCCTCCACCTAGAGCTATCGAAATCACTTGTTCTAAATCCCATGACGATGAGATGACCCGTGAACATCTCCTGAGACTTTAGACGACGTCAGCCATCACCCCCCAAGTTCTTTTTCTTGCTGACGAATTCGGTTCACTCCCGTGAACTTATTGGATTTGGGGTCGACGTAGATAGAAGAAAAGGTTGACCTCGAATGCTGATCACGCTAAAGACCTGCCTAGTTTCATAAAACCCATCCCTTGACCTTGGCTATATCTCGGCTGAAGGGTTCATCCTAGATCACGTGAACTTGCAAAAACCTTCGGGCGGGTCCCTTTCTAGTGGACTGAATTCGGGAGTGCTTCCTTCTAAGCCAGTTCAAGAGAGCTCTTTCACAAGTTAACTGTGGCACTCGGATCCGTACGTAGACACAGGCCAGCTCTAGGAGGGAGCTACAGACATACCCGTTACCGGGCCCTTTCCAGATTCTTGCACAGCAGTACCATAGAAATGAAGATCGCTTCCACAAGACTCTAAGGCTAACAAGGCAAAACGTTTTAATGAAAAGACATAGCTTGTACACAAGGGAGAAGGCGGTGTGCGGGGTGGGGGTGGGGGGTGGGGATGTGGGGGCGGGGGGGGGGGGGGGCGAGAGACAGCTCCCCGAGTCGCTTTGATCACGGAAGGGAGAGTCTGTCTCGGGATCACTGATCATTTCCGGAAATCCTCCAAATTCTTGGATCAGCAGCAGCTGGTTCCACGGTGGCTACCTATGGGGAAGAGCAAGCGCTTCCACGAGGCGAAAGAAGCGCAGGAGGATTTTCTGCAAGAAAGCACAGGAACAGATAAGGGTTAAATGTATAGTTGAGCTTCCTGTCTCGTGACAACTAGGTACAGTCGTGGGTGTCAACAGAGGTAACGTTAACCTTTTACTCCCGCGAACCTCTTTTGTGTGTGTGTGGGGGGGGTGTGTGGGGGGGGGGTGTGGGGGGGTGTGGGGGGGGTGTGTGTGTGTGCGTGTGCGTGTGTAAGGTCCGGGTTATTGCTCAACACCCCTCATGTCATATCCCCTTGCGATGAGGTCACCCTGAGTCAGGAGTGTGCGTATCTCCGTGATGCATCTGAAAGGCACGTGTCAAGTCAACCCAAGGGAATAGTCAACTGCACCTCAAACAGTGTCTGAGCTTGCGATAGACACACCTGTCTTTCTCCAGTTTTGTCATCTCGACCGTCACCTTTGGACATTGTGGGGATGGCGCAGGCCGAGCCAGAATATCCACCATGTCTTTAAATATCAGTGAGTCTCAAGGGTGTGTGCGACCTTCACCCAGGAAGAGTGCGCCCTGATGAGCAAATTCCAGGGGACGCTGTCTAGAGCTGTGCTGCTGGAGGACCTCAGTTATCTGGTGTCCATGGGTGAGTCTGTCCACAGCCATTTATCTGATAAAAGATTACCCAGAGGAGCTTTGCGTATTCTGCCCCCCACCACGCCGATGCCTATACACTTACAGAGCATCCACATCTGCCTGAAGGGGATGTGCTTCTTTCTTTCTTTCTTTCTTTTTAATTTTTTTTTTTTTTTCAGGATCCCACCAGGATGGACAATTTCTGGCCACAATCACACGTCTTCCTTTCTGCTCCATATCTAACACTCAGAACAGTGCAGGACACTCACCTCATGGCACGCCTGCATCCAGTGGATGGATCAACGTGATAGGTAGTTCCTAACCAGCTCCTCTGCTCTTGAAACCGTGGCAGAGTGTGGCACAACAGTCGTCATCATAGCAGACATTTTCCCTTTAAAAGAGAGTTCATGAGGATGGGGGGGTGGGGTTGGGGGGTGGGGTGGGGGGTGGTTGGCCTTCCGAGGGAGCTGATGTTATTGAATATGTTTTTCTGAAAATAATGTTCGATCCACTATGGAACAATGGATTCACCCTCGTTAGAAAAACAAAGGATTTCACAGTCTGTTTCTGGTCTGGGGCCTGAGCATCAGCAGACAGTTCCTGAATACCTGAGCCCAAAGTCAGCGTCCCTCCTGCTCTGGGGAAGGGCTGGGAGTACTTCCCCGTGCTCAGGACGCCCTTCCCCGTGGTGCTGCTCTTTAACGTTCGTTCGCCTCGCTCCTCCTCCTGACGTGAACCTGAAGACCACACGCAGGTTCCAACGCAGGGCTCCAAATCCAGGTCCATGTTTCCCACGAAACAAGTTATCGGCTGCACCAATCAGATGTGCTTTCACAGCTGGAGCAGGAGGAGAGATGAGGAGGATGCAAGAGGATTTCCCAGAGTCCTGAATCCAGGTGGGCTCCAGGCTCATTCGAGTCAGTGTGGAGAGAAGCCTGGCCACTAGGGGAGAAGGGCAGGTAATGCCCACCGCAGACTCCCCTGAGAAAGTAGTTTTCCTGACACATCTTGTAAGACATTACCCAGTGCACTCGTCCTTATAAACACCAGGGAAGTCACACACAGCAGAAACCCTGTGTCTGAGATCAGTGAGGTAGAGCCTTCAGCCAGAAATTACCCTCTTTAAGCCGAGGAAAATCATGTGGGGAGAAACCCTAAGCCTGGAACCACGGTGGAAGAACCTTCAGTTGGCGCTCCAGCCTCAGCACACACAGACAGCTCAGAGTGGGATGCATCCCTGACGCGGTAGGGAAGGCAGCACAAGCTTTACTAGGAGGACAGCAGGCCGTCGTCTTGGGCCAGACCACATAATCACCGCTGTAGAAGAAATCCGATGCAATGCATGGGAGAATCCCATTCGCCATGGAGCCAGCACTTGTAGGACATGAGAGGATTCACACTGAATAAAATAGTCTCAGCATGGTGAAGGAAGGACATTCTTCAGTGGTGCCTTATCCCTTGGTGTCCTCACACCAAGGAGGTGCCAATTCTAACGTCACAATGGCAAATTCCTCACCTAGTTCACATCAAGAAATGAATGCTGGGAATATACTGACTCTATAAAGAATGTGTGAGCCCCACGATTGAGACAAGGTTCAGACGTTTGGAGATTGTCTATTACTACCAATCTACAGCATAAATAGGTAGATGGCGAAGTATTTTGAGAATGCAAAGTTTGGTACCAAGAAAGAAAGCAACCCCACTTCAGTGGATCAGTACTTGGACATACGTAAGCACTACCGAATGGGTGTGTGTCTTTCAAAACCAGGAAAAGTTGCCCTGAGTCAGAATGGGTCAATTTTCCTTTCATACACTCGCTGTCGATCAGTGAGGGACTTTCTATTTTTATGAAGTTGTAAACATAATTACAAACCCTAGGGTCAATCAGGAACTAAGTTTCAATGGTCAGTAAAAAAGTAGAACACAAGTGATGGGGGTTACCTGTTACATTACTGTTCAAATAGGTATGCACGCACATGTCAAGGATGAGTGGCCACAAGAATTAACACAACAAAGTTGAAACCTGTGCATGTGCGTGTGTGCGTGTGTGTGTGTGACTCATAGGTGGATGTTTTCCATAGCCGTGCACTATGGCACTGCAGGATCTGTGGTTGCTGAGTCCCCGGAGGTGGAAGCGCAGATACAGGGCCCTGACTGTGAAGTTATCCATGGATTTTCACAGTGCGTGGGCTCGGCACCCGTAACCCTCCATGTTGGTTGTTCAACGGTCAACTCTAGTTTATAGATCAGAGAGGATAACATCATGTGTTCACTATTAATAACTTTTCCAAATAATCTTTATCTTTTTAAAAGGAAGACATCATTTAATCCATTTCACAAGCTGATATTGGGAACCTACTGCCCCAGCACGTGAATTATCCCTACAGAACACGAGATCCCCGAGAAGGAAGAGCCCTGAGCACTGAGACGCCATGAAGGTAGGCTTTTAGATGATATTCTCTGCTTCTCCAGCTTGAGGTAAAACATGGGATGACTGGGTCTACCTATCCCATTCCGGTTTGTCAATTGGGAGCCCCCATGGCACGTATCACCAGAAGTCGGTCCATGATAACTCCATCTATAGGAATTCTTGGCAGTTTTATGTTCAGGATCATTTCTTTTCCTGCCATCGATTGAAAACTCCTTGGGCCCTGTTAGCTTACAGATTCAATGAGTCCAGTACTTCATAGGTTTTGTCACGTATTTAGAAGGGGAATCACCATCAAGTTGCTGAAATGAGGACTAAGTGTCTTTCAGACATGGAGAAGGAAATAAATGGTGCTCTGCGGGGTGTGCGATGACAGGCACCCAGGATTCCTTCACCCAGCCCTCCCTTTGCTCCCTCACCGCTTCCTGGAAAATTGGCGCGCGCGCGCACACGCACACGCACACGCACACGCACACACACACACACACACACACACACACACACAGCTCTGGGGGCGCTATTTGCTGTCCATGATTTCACGTGCCTTTTGGGCACGGCTGGTAGAGATGGACATGAAGCAGCAGGACAGCAAGCTGGCATCTCGGTCGGCCTAGAGAAGTTTCCCAAGTGAAATATCAGAACCAGGGCAGGGGGGCGTAGAGAGAGGCGGGGAGGGGAGGCCCACGTGACCTGGGAGAGAGGTTGGGGGGGGACCGCTGACCGACCTCGGTTCAGGTTCCCCGTCCCCCCCCCCGCTGAGAACCTGCCTTCGCTTCCTGCCCTCAGGTGTGTGAGAGGAGCATGTTTCTTTCCAACAAATACCAACACATCAATTCAGTCTGTTTGTGTGTTTGTTCTTGCTTGTTCGTTTTCTGGACGAGGCCAAAGAACCCTTCCAGTGGAGGTGTGTGTACAAAGGAGGATCTGACAGGATGGGAGGGTGCGGGTCAGTCCATGTGCCAAGAAATCCAGAGAATCTGTCGTAGCTGAGACTCGGGCCTTTTGCAGAAATAGGCCAAGAGAGTTCAGATTTGATCATTCACTGCCAAATAGTCATCACAGCAGTTTCCTGGAAGGGATTGTGTTGCAGGAGCCAGCGTGGCCCTCAGCCCTCAGGCCTCAGCCCGGCGGGCGGGCAGGCAGGCAGGCAGGCAGCGGCTATTGTCTGTTGTTCCCGCCCCCACCCCCACCCCCACCCCCGTTCCTTCTCCAGCGCTCCTTCCTAAGTCCCCTGGACTGACCTTTGCCAGGAGCGGGGGAGGGGAGGTCCGGACGATTCATTCGGCAGGGCCTCGTTCAATCGCTCCATTCAAATGCAGAAAGCTCTCCGGTCAAGTCGGAGCGTTTGACTTTGCCTCGAGCTTCTCTTTAATGAATGGCTTTTTCTTTTTTCTTTCCCCAATTTCCCCCACCCTTAGGCTGCCCCCTCCAAACTGCAGGGAGGGAAGGAGGGAGAGAGGAAGGGATGGGAGGAGGATGTGTGAGAAACAGGCTTTTTTTCCAGGCAAAAGGAGTCCCCTCCTTTTCCTAACCCAGGAAACCCCACTACACCATTTGAGAATCATGGACACGCGTGAAAGCAGACGTCTTCACTTGAGATCTTCCTCCGCAGGAGGACAGAAAGGAGGGCCAGTGTGTCCCTCTTGTGCTGGCCGGTTCTTAGGTCACTTGAATTCAAAATAAGCAATAGAGCATGGAGGCACATTTTGGGGCGGCCTACTCTGGAGCCCAACAGTTCCCTCCTCTGAAAGTTCCTTGGAACATATTAAAGCTGAGCTGGTGACTCGTGTGTGTGTGTGTGTGTGTGTGTGTGTGTGTGTGTGTGTGTGTGTGTGTGTGTGTGTCTGTCTGTCTGTCTGTCTGTCTGTCTGTCTGTCTGTCTGTCTGTCTCTGAGTCAAGGAGATTTCTAGATGTCAGGGTCGAAGCAACTTTAGAAGTTTGAAATAACTCTGATGATGTCGTCGGGTGTTTGGTTCAAATTTCAGAGTGGCTCTCACAGAAACAGGAACGAGGACTTTTTCCATAGGAGCCGTTGTGGCCGTTTCTCTAAGGTTTTCGTCAAGTTCTCTAGCTTCCGTTTGCAGGGCTTCAGGCAAAGGGCCGTTTTAGTTCTCAGTGATGCCAAGTCAAAAGGGTGGGAGAAAATGGCAAAACGTTCATGGAGAGAGTCGTAGCCAGATATTGGAGGGAACTCAAAAAACTTCGGGATGCAGTCCAGTTTTCAGGTTAAGAACAACACCCTAAGGGAAGTGAGTAAGACCAGAATTTCATATCCACAAGTGTGTATCCCCGTTTTATGGAAACATAATTTTGGCCTCCAAGTAACATATGCAAATAACTCTATTGCCAGGGAAATAAGAAGCCTCCCTGAGAGTTTCTGAATTAAGGAAAGTAGGGAGAAAAAGATCAGTGATTCTATCCTGCTGACAGAGGTATAAGTTACCAAATGGACGTCCCCCTTTAAAAATAAAAGAAGAAAATTGGGTTTTGTTTGTTTGTTTTTGTTTTTCCTTGTATCTGGAAAACAAAAGATTTAACAATCAGTCCTAATCTCTCCCTCTCTCCCTCTCTCCCTCTCTCTCTCTGTTTTTCTCTCTCTCTCTCTCTCTTTATATATATATATATATCAAAATACTTTATATAGATATTCTTTTTCAGATTCTTTTCTCTCATACGTTATTACAAAGTAGTGAGTAGAGTTTCCTGTGCTATATAGTAGGAGGTGTTTGTTGATTACCTACTTTATGTACAGTAATGTGTATATGTTCATCTCAACCTCCTAAGTTATCTATCCCCCGCTTCCCCAAGCAGTCCTATTTTACACAAGTAGTCATACACATTGTCATCCTATTCATCAGTTCATTCAACCCCATGTAAGTCATTCTTGTTCTTCTTGGAGTCCAGTTTTTCCATCGGTTCTGCCGACCTTGCCTGATGATTGAGGGTGACTGGACGAGTGACGGTTCCAAAAAGTTTACAAGAGCTTTTGTGAAGGATTGTAGGATTTGCCCAGAGAAGCGGGTGCCTTGATCTGATCACACGGGAGGCTGTGGAAGGTAGACCCCAAGTGGCAAACACATTTTGTTTTTTTAACAGTCTCTGTGCCACGGTGAGGACATCAGGCTTGCAGCGAGGGAAGACTTCAACCCACACGGAAAACATACAAGGATGTTTGGATGACCCCTACTAAGTGGCAGTGGAATGAAATCCAGTGGCTGGGGTTCAGAGGGTCCAGAGAGAGGAGGTTTTCTTTCCATAGAGAAAAATGATTTTTCCCCCCCAGGGTTACAAGCATGACAGGTCAGACGTTGCCGGTAGACTGTAGAAGTCTTCCTGCCAATGTCTATTTACAATTGGAGTCATCTTGGAGGCACCATGGGCGGGTGAAGGAATGCAAGGTGTGGGGGAGGGGGGAGGTTGGCCAGGGAGCAACCGGCTGGGCCAACGTCTCCCGTCTGCCATAGCCCCGACCGGCTGTTGAAAGGACAGAATGGACCTGATCCACGTGTGCCCCGCCACCCCCACCATCTTTCCACAGGCTGTTGTTACTGCCTTGGCGTGAAAGTCGGTTAGAACATCTCCCTGATACTGGGTTCAGCCCCTTTCGTGTGAGCCTCCATTTTGACGATAACAGACAACACTTTATGCCAGGGCAGAGAAGACTTCCAGGAAGAAAGATCCCATCATTTCTGGAACAGTTAGAACACATCGGTGTACAGACACAAGCCAAAGAAGACTTCACGTTGTTCCTTCCTCTTTGACAACACTTTCCCGTGTCATCGAACCTCTCCAAGAAACTTACTCAGTTTCATCTCTCTCATTTCTCAGGAGAGAGAACACATTTTTGAGCTATTTTGAGGGCCCTCTCCTCCTGGATCCTATCTCAAAGTGCGTTCGAAGTCCAAAGGACTTCATCTGTCCTTCAATTTTTGAGCAAATGTGTCCAAAATATCCAAAAGATTGTAAAGCACTTAATCTGATAGGTCACTGTGAAACAGTGCTTCGTTAGCCATGTCACCAACATCCCAAGGAAAGACTTGCTAGGCAGAGAGAGAAGCTTCTTCTTCAGTTCTGAGCCAAACCTGGTTCTTTGAATATCGAGAGGACTAAGTTGATGTGAGTCCTCCAAGACCTGATAAAGGCAACCTAGAAAATAAGTGATGACTTTTGACAAAGACATAAGCCTTTCTTCCTTCCTTCCTTCCTTTCTTTCTTTCTTTCTTTCTTTCTTTCTTTCTTTCTTTCTTTCTTTCTTTCTTTCTTTCTTTCTTTCTTTTTCTTTTCTTTCTTTCTCTCTCTCTCTTTCTTTCTCTCTCTCTCTCTCTTCTCTCTCTCTCTCTCTCTCTCTCTCTCTCTCTCTCTCTCTCTTTCTTTCTTTCTCTCTCTCCTTAAAGATAAAGGAAAAAACCTTTCCTAATCTAATCTAATCTCTCATGATGGGCAGAGCAGACCGATAGAAGAAAAACCCAAACCCTAAACCCAAACCTGGTCCTTTTAACAGAGAGAGACAACTAAATTCTAATTTTGCACTGGTTTCATGTTGATACAAAAACTCATTTCTGTCTTTGAATCCACCCTCATCTTATCCAGTCCTGACCACGGATCCAATTCCTTTCCAAAGACACTTTTCTTCACACACCTTTTCCAACTGTCTGTGCCCATTTTTAGCTTGTCCCTTGTTTTCTTTCTTTTCCATTGATAAATGACTACCTTTAGGACAAAAATCTCTTTCTCCTTCCCCCAAACCTTATCTCCATACACCTTCTACTTTGCCTCCCCCCTCCCCCCCCCAAAAAAGTCCTCTTCCTACCGTGACGATGGCAACATCAGGTAGCTTGGACCACACACGTTCCTTCTTTAGAATGCCTCGTCCTTGGACACTGTCTTTTTTTTTTTTTTTTCCTCTTCAGTGAAAGTAAGGAAGCCAACCACAGTGAACAGTGTGAACATGGAATACTTTGTAGAAGTCTAGGCTCCTACCTAGTACAGTCTTTCCCTAAAGCACAAGATCTATCTAGGCATGGAACCAAACATGCTCAGTCTCTCCTCCGTAAAAGGTCCAAAGCAGGGAGACCCTTAGACTTGTGGAGCCATGAACATTTCAGTATTTTATCTTATGTGGAGATGATGTAGACACTCGCTGAGGTTTCACCCTGTCAGGGCACTTAGCCAACCTCTAAGCCTAGAGATGACCAGAGATGTTGGAAAGTCTTGAAGTCGGCCTGTGGAAAACAATCATTGGGGGAAAAGTTCCCCTTAAACATTCTTATCTCGTCAACATCTATGTCCTCTGTTATGAGCAATCCTACTTGGATGATTCGTGAACATTTCATGAGACATGAAAGCAGTTCAGTTCGTCATGATCTCTACACCTCCCGCCCCCCTCCCCTTTCACGTGAGAGATTTTCTTCCTGATTTCAGAGGGGAGAAGTAAAGGAGAGTCAGAGTGTCCCTCTCGTGGTGTTGTCACTCAAATTCCAAAACATCCCTATGCCACGGAGGCACATTTGGGGGTGGCCTACTCAGGGCCCCAAGACTTTCAAAGTCAAACTCAAGGAGGATGTAAATGTACTTCATGCCACCGAACCGGTGAACCTGATGGCTTACTAGGAGGTGATGTGTCATTGGCCCACCAGTTTAAAACACAGAACCAAACACCCTCTCCTCGATGACTCAGAACAAATGAGTTCCTGGGTCTGTCGGAGAGGGTCCTCTCCTCCAGGTGGGTCAATAAGCACTGCACATGACAGTAGGTGTTCATGGTGTCCTTGGGAAAGAAAGGCAGGGAGAATTTTATTTTGAAAAGCTTATCTTCTCACAGCATTTACACTATGAACGATGATGCAACTTCATTGAGGGTGTGGGGGGGGGGGTTGGGCAGTGAAGGCCAGGGAGCCTGGCAACATAGAAGAGCCACGGAGGCTGTGTGTGACCCCAAGGATGTCCGGCGACTCCTCTCACTTGGGGGGTGGGGGGGAAAGATTCCTGTGTGTCTGTCTGCATTCATCAGTCGT
>NW_027175428.1:50000-52500 GCF_028021215.1 Eschrichtius robustus
GGTGGATCGAGGAAGAGACAACGTGGTTTGGGCTCCCCACCCCCCAACCCCCGCAGTCGGGAACCTCTCTTTCTACCTCTTTGCACACTCCATTCATTCTGAGACCATCGTTGGCATAGTCCTTTCCATCTTGAACATGATACGCCCTTGCCAAGAGACCCACGTTCTGGAACCTCCAAAGGATCTCTCCTGCATCCATGGACAAGATGTTTCAAGTCCATCCAGTCAGATGAATGGTAGCATTTCTCAATGATCCTAAAATCCATGGATGAGGGCTAGCGTGGCTAGGGGCTTCCCTGGCGGTGTAGTGGTTAAGTCTCCATCCTTCCGCTGCACGGAATTGAATGAATGAATGAATGAATGAATGAATGAATGAATAATTTGAAAAGCGTTATTAAAAACAAAAAAGGGCTTCCCTGGTGGCACAGTGATTGAGAGTCTGCCTGCCAGTGCAGGGGACACGGGTTCGAGCCCTGGTCTGGGAGGATCCCCCATGCCGCGGAGCAGCTGGGCCCCGTGAGCCACAGAGCCTGTGCTCCACAACAAGAGAGGCCGTGACAGTGAGAGGCCCGCACACTGTGATGAAGAGTGGCCCCCGCTCGCCTCAACTAGAGAAAGCCCTCGCACAGAAACGAAGACCCAACACAGCCATAAGTAAATAAGTGAATGAATGAATGAATGAATGAATGGTTAGATAGATAAATAAATAAATAAGGGACTTCTCTGGTGGCGCAGTGGTTAAGAATCTGCCTGTCAATACAGGGGACACGGGTTCGATCCCTGGTCCAGGAAGATCCCACATGCCGCGGAGCAACTAAGCCCGTGTGCCACAACTACTGAAGCCCGCACGCCTAGAGCTCATGCAACAAGAAAAGGCACCGCAATGATAAGCCCATGCACCACACTGAAGAGTAGCCCCTACTCGCCACAAGTAGAGAAAGCCTGCACGCAGCAACGAAAATCCAACACAGCCAAAAATTAAAAATAAAAAATTTTTTTAAAAATTAAAAAAGAAAAAGAAAAAACAAACAAACAAACAAACAAACAAACAAACAAACAAACACAAAAAAAGAAGACTGGAGTGGCTTCCATCCCCCGCCCCCCTGGCCTCTGGCCTCTGGCCCATGATCTAGCATCCCCTGCCCTCCTCCCACTGTAACACCTCCCTCCGTCATTCAAAAATTAGCCCCGCCCACCCAGGCCGGCCCAGCCATCTGGTCGACCTCTTAAAAAACGAGCGACCGGCAGGTGGCGCCCGACAACCGGCAGTCGAGTGAGCGGGCCGCATCGGAATCGGGAGCAGCAGGGCGGCGGGGACACGAAGACGAACCCGATCCTCCTGGTGCGCATTTCTCCGCTCAGTGACGGCCGCGGACGGGGCACTGGGGACCTGGGGACCTGGGGACCTGGGGACCTGGGGACCTGGGAACTGGGACCTGGGACCTAGGACCTGGGACCTAGGACCCGGAAGCATTTTTCTCCAACGTCCCTGCGATTCCACGGAAGGTGGACAGCAGGGAGGCCTCAGCCGGCACGAGTACGTCGAGAGCTAGAGTTTCCTTCTGTTGTCCTCGTTGTCGTTTTCCCCTCGCTGCCGCCGCAACGGAGGACCGTCCACCGGCGAGGAGAATAAAAATAGAGTACTATTTAAACTTCAGTGGTTCTCGTTTACACGTTTAATCTTAATAAAAAGAGACGAACTCGGCACACCGATCGTTCAGGACACAAGTAGAGGATAGGTATCTGAGGCCCACGGAGCCCAAGTCCTCGGGGGGAGAACTGGTCGACCCGGCGGCCGGGGGACCCCGGAGACGACGGAGCCCAAGTCCAGGTCCCGGTCCCGGTCCAGGTCCAGGTCCAGGTCCACGTCCACGTCCACGTCCAGTTCCCGGTCCAGGTCCAGGTCCATGTCCAGGTCCCGGTCCCGGTCCCGGTCCCGGTCCAGTTCCAGGTCCAGGTCCAGGTCCAGGTCCAGGTCCAGGTCCAGGTCCATGTCCATGTCCAGGTCCCGGTCCCGGTCCGGTTCCAGGTCCAGGTCCAGGTCCAAGTCGAAGTCCAAGTCTAAGTCCAATTCCAGGTCCGCGGGGAGAACTGGTCGACCCGGCGGCCGGGGGACCCCGGAGACGACGGAGCCCAAGTCTAGGTCCCGGTCCATGTCCATGTCCAGGTCCAGGTCCATGTCCATGTCCAGGTCCAGGTCCAGGTCCAGGTCCAGGTCCAGGTCCCGGTCCAGGTCCATGTCCAGGTCCAGGTCCAGGTCCCGGTCCGGGTCCGGGTCCGGGTCCGGGTCCGGGTCCGGGTCCATGTCCATGTCCAGGTCCAGGTCCAGGTCCAGGTCCAGGTCCAGGTCCAGGTCCCGGTCCGGGTCCGGGTCCGGGTCCGGGTCCATGTCCATGTCCGGGTCCAGGTCCAGGTCCCGGTCCCGGTCCCGGTCCGGGTCCGGGTCCGGGTCCGGGTCCGGGTCCGGGTCCGGGTCCATGTCCAGGTCCATGTCCATGTC
>NW_027175428.1:65000-82500 GCF_028021215.1 Eschrichtius robustus
CTCGCTCGCGCGGACGGGGGCGGCGGGGCTCGGGCCGAGGCCCAGATCCCCCCTTCCCCGCCCGCCCGCCGGGAGCGGGGCGGTGCGGACACGGCGGCCGGCCCACGACGGCTGGCCGGGGACCCGACGACCCGCGCTCGGGCGAGCGCGCCGGGGCGGGGCGCGGCACGGCGTGGGGACAGACGGCGGTCCCCCCTCGCCCAACACACAACGACGTCGGCAGACGGGCGGCGGTGGCGGCGGATCACGGAGCGGAGCCGCGGCAGGCTCGGGGAGCGAAACACACCGGGACGCGGCCCGGGGGTCGGCAGAGACGCGACGGACGAGGCCGGGTGGACGGACGGGAGAGAGGGCCGACGAGGCGCGGCTGGCTCGGCCGCCGTCGCACAGAGGCGGCGGCGACGTCACAGAAGCCGTGGCGGGAGGGGGCGGCCGCGCGCCGCCGCGAGGGGGCCCGGGGGCCGGGCCTAAGGGCCCGGACGCGAGTCGGCCGCCGGGGCACGACACGGGGTCTCACCGCCAGAGGCCTCCAGCGCAGGGGCGGTCCCGCGGCACCCAGGACGCCGACTGGCCTTCCTCGGGCCCCCCCAGGGGCCCCGCTCGCGGGGCTCGCGACCACCACCGCCAAACACCCACGAGCCGCGGCCGGCCCGCGAGAACACTCTCCCGCGCGCACACCGGCCGCCCCGCGGCCCCCACCCCACACACACCTCCGCCGCGCCCGACTTCCCCGCCTCAGGAACCGTGAGCACTCCACCCGGGGACGCCGCCGGCCGAGGCGGCCGGGGGGGGCGACACCCTCACGAGGGCGAGGCCGGCTCGGTCCCAGACGGGGAAGGGGACGTGTGGGGAAGGGGGTCATGGGGTGGGGGCGGGGGAGGGCCGGCGGCGACGGGGAGGGGGCGGCACGCACACACGGCGAGGGCCGCGGGGCAGAGGCGCGGGGCGCTGCCCAGGGAAAGGAAGGGCCGAGGCACGACCGGGCCACCAGGAAAACAAGCGCGGGGTCCCACCGCCACACACACGAGGGCGGTCCCACGACGCCTGAGACGCCGGCCGGCCCCAGCCACCCTGGAGCCTCCCCACGACCCGGCCCCGCCGCCAGGGCCCGCGTGTGACGGTCTCCCCCGCGTGCCACGGAGGGACCCGTCCACCCAAACTCAGCC
Source organism: Eschrichtius robustus (assembly GCF_028021215.1). Lineage (NCBI taxonomy): Eukaryota > Metazoa > Chordata > Mammalia > Artiodactyla > Eschrichtiidae > Eschrichtius > Eschrichtius robustus. The sequence goes on from NW_027175428.1 coordinate 66,167, forward strand.
CCTCCGTCCTCGCCAGATCCGCCTTCATCCAAGTCCGACCGCCGGGGCTCGCGCCCCAGGGAAACGCTCCCGAGCGAGGCGACCCGCACCGCGCCCACACACCGCCGCCGGCTGCGACTCGCGGCGAGGGCAGGCGCGACGGGCTCCTCGTGGCTGCGGGACAGGGGAGTCGGGACGCCCGGGCGTCCCCGCCCCCTTGAGCTCGCCACGGGGGTCACCGCACGCGCACGCACACGCGCACACGCGGCCCCGCGCCGGACGCCGGCCTGGCGGGACCCTCCCCCGACTCAGAGGGGGGAGGCGCGGGCCGCGGTAGGCAAAGAGCGGCGCACGGCCCCACCGCGGGGCCGGCGCAAGCCCTCCCGCGAAGGCGAGGGGCTCTGCCCACGTGCTCTGGCAGTCGCCACCGTGGCGACTGCACGCTTGGGAGGGGCAGCGGCTGGGGGGTCCGGTACCCCAAGGCTCCCTCTCGGATCGCTAGAGAAGGCTTTCTCACCGAGGGTGCATCATCCCCCACCCATCGTCTCCCCTTTGGGCCCGCGGAGGCGCTCCACAAGCCGCCCAGTCCACGAATGGGCGGGGTGGGGGGGGTCTGCGGTATGGGTAAGCACACGGCCCACAGGAGCGCTCGCGGCCACAGCCGGGGGCACAACCTCAGCCGCCCCCCGGCCCAACACGATCCCCCCAACAGCACAGCCGTTGGGGGACGACCGCGACGAGGCGGCACCCGGCCCCCCACCGAGGGGGGGAAACAGAGGCACGCCTCCCTTACCGTCTCGACCCCCCCCCCAAGAGAGCCACTCAGGGGACACACCACCGCGGTGGGGACCCGAGGAGCACGCTGGGAAAAGGGAACGACACCACCGCTCGGCCTCGGGCACCTGAGGGACAACCTGGAGCGCTCCAGGGGCACCACCGACGGCCAAGCAAGGCACGCTCACGCGCCAGCAGGGGCGCGCAGCGCAGCGGCGGGACGGCCCCCCCCAACGACGCGGGGAGGACCGCTCGCGAGGCACACGCCAAGGAGGCGAAGCGAGAGTGTCTGCTGCGTCCGAGGACCATGGACCCGCCCGCGCCATGAGGCAGGGGGCGGGAGACCGAGGGTCAGGGCCGGAGACCACCACCCCTGCCTTCCCCCACACCCCTCGACAGGCCGGGAGGGTGTGAAAAGAGAGGCGAGGGGCCCGCGGACAGAACGAGAAGAGCGGTCCCGTTCGCCAGGAACGTCCGTCCCTCGTCTAGCGCGACTTAGGTCCGGCCCAGGAGAGCGCGACATCACCACATCGATCAGTCAATCCAGCGAGCCAGGGGCCAGAAAGCCCCGAAGGGGAGGGGCACGGTGAGGACCATCATCCGAGGAGCCTGCTTCAGCCTCACCGGCAGCCGCAGCCCCAGCCCCCCCCCTACCACCTCCTTTTCTTTCTCTCAGGCAACACTGGCCGACGACCCCGCCAGGAGAACGCCTGACACGTGGCACGGAGCCTGCGGGGTGGGGCCGTCTCAGCCACCACCGGGTGCCTGCGGCGGGGGGTGGGAGTCACACGGGGTGGAAGACCCACGCGCCACCTCGCCCCGCCGCCCTCGGGTGAGCCAGAGACCGGAGGCGGCACCGCGGGCCGGGTCAGCCGGGCGCACACACGAGAGCCGGCGCGCAGGCCCAGGCGGGCGGCTCAAGCGGCAAGGGCCGGTTCGGGTGCCAGGCGGCAGTCCCAAGCCCAGAGCCCTGCATGCGTCCGGAGTCCCCAAGTCCTCAGCGACAGACGCCAAGGAAGACCGTGTCAGCACCTACCTGGTGGCAAAAAAGGCCCATTTCGGGCGAAAAAAATCACGACGCCCGGCAGCGGGGCCCATCCACGAATCGCAGGGGTGGTCCCCGGGACCTCGGTCCCGCCACCTGTCCCCAACACTTCCCCATCCACACCAGTCCCGGAGCTCTCGGGGCCATCTGGTCGACCCGAGGAGCGTGGTGGCAAAGTGGGGGCGGGGCGGGGCGGGGCGGGAGGGGCGGGAAAACGTGGGAGAGGCAGCGAGCGGGCCGGGGTCGCCCTCCCCAGTTCGCCCGCGCGGGCAGGTACCGGTCCCTCCGAGTCTCCGGGCGAGGACTTGGTTAGAGAAAAAGAAATATCCCACTCGGCCGCCTCCGACGAGCGGGCCCCACGAGGGACCGCGCCCGGGCCCAGGCCGCCCTATCCGGGCCACCCAGTAAGGCTCGGGCCGGTCCCCACCCCCCGGCCGGGACTCGCGGTGGAGGAGGGGGCGGGGCAGGGTGAGAAAAAGTCGCGTCCGCCGACCGGGAACCCACGTGGGCACGCTGAAGGGCCGGGTGCGCCCTCCCCGGCCACCCGCGCGAGCAGGGCCCGGTCCGTCCACGTCCCCGGACCCAGGGGGACTTGAAAACATTTTCCCAGGGAGGCGCCTCCCAGGCGACCGGAGCCCACGAGGGACCGCACCCGTGTTGGCCCTTGCCGGTCTCTCCGGGTCACCCCTCGCGGCCCAGGCCGGTCCCCACCTCTGGAGTCCGACTCGGAAAAACATCGGTCAGAAAGAATCCGACCACCGGGACCCACGCGCGCCCTCCACCGGCCTAAACGCACGGGCCCGGGCCGGTCCCCACCTCCGGAGCGGGGCGCTGTGGGGACCCGGGGAGGGAGGGGGTCGGGGAACGAACACTCCGAAGGGTGAGCCAGGAGAAGGCCCGACCGCCCATCCACAGGCGCTCCGGAGGGCGCGAAAGACCCTCTCCCTTCCCACCGCGGCGGCCCGGCCCAGGTCGGGTCGGATGGCCGGGTCGGTCCCCGCGGCCGGAGGGGCGCGGGCGGATGCTGGTCGACCAAGCCAGGCGGCCCCTCAAACCGGCTCGAGAGCGCGGCGACGGTCCCACCCTCACAGACCTGCACGCCCAATCTCAAGCGACAGCAGGAGGCGCCCACGCCTGGGCGCCACCGGGACAGTCGCCACCAGCGTCGCCTGGCTCCCGGAAATCTGCCTCGGGCCCGGCGGCCGAGTCACAGCCCTCACGAAGGTCGCCGGAGCTCCAGAGACAAGGGACAATATAAAAGCGGCCGCCAGGTGGCTCCTGACAACCGGCTCCAACGTCCCCGGGCCGGATCCCGGTCGCCGGCCGGCCACCGAGGACGCTGCAGCGCCGCCGGGCCGCCCAAACGCCCGAGCTCAGCCCGGGGCGAGGCGGCGGGCGTCTGGCGCGGCCCCGAGGCGTCCGTCTCGGAGCTAGCCCCCGGGTCGGCACGACACGGCGCGACCCCGGCAGCAGACGGGGTGGGGGGGCGGGGGAAGCCGGGAAGATGTCGCCGGGAGGCTGCCTCGGAGGAGACGCGCTCCCCACGCGATTCCTGGGCGGGGGGAAATCCCACGGAGACGCCGGCGGTGCCCGGGGAGGCTGGCACGGGCTGCCCAGAGGGGCACGAGCAAGATCCCCGGCTGCCCGGACGGAGGGAGGGAGGGAGGAAGGGAAGGCGGGGACTGGCAAACCGAAACCAGGCCAGCGCTCAGAGAACAACGCAGGAATGCATCCTTTCTCGAACGGAGGAGGTCTTTCGGAAGCAGACACGCAAAGCCCAGAAGCTAGAAAGGAAAGGAAGGATACACTCTGACCCCCACACAAGTGGAAATAAACATCTATCTGTGCCTAGACGGCGACAAAGTCCAAAGACAACACATGGGTGCGTGGGTGGGGGGAAAATGCACTTGCGGTCACGAGAACATGGATTTCAAAATGGACTGACCACAACCACGGGCGGGGGTGGGGGGGGGGGGTGAGGCAGGCGGGGGTTGGGGGAATGCGGGCGGGTGGGGGTGGGGGGGCAGGGGGCGAGGGTGGAGTCCATAGCCATCCACTAAAGAAGCTGAGTTCCGGTACATCTACACAATGCAACACTCTGAGCGCGAGCGGGTGCGTGTGCGTGGGGGTGGGGGTGTGTGTGTGTGGAGTGCGGTAAGTATCGACAACCAACCGTAGTCCCACCAAGACCACACCAAACCATACCAGCAAAGAAGTCAAGCTGTAGAACTACTCTGGCCTTGAAAACAAAGGAAAAAGCACGCACGGATAACATACATACACGTATTACCTATGCTCGTGGCGCACGTATACATGGACCTATAAAGGCCTAGGACAAGCCCAAGCATATCCCGTAAGGGGAGCCTATCCAAAACAGACCGAGGCCTCACACAATTCAGCCTCCAGAAAACAAGCAACCCAGTGAGAAAAGTGGGCAGGAGGCCCGAACAGAACATGTTCATTAATTAGGAGAAAAAAAAAAAAAGAAAGGAAAGAAAACAACTTTTTTTAGTAAAAAAAACAAAGCAAAACGGAAACACAACAACAAAACAAACAAAAATGAAACACAAAACATTTTTTTAGTTAAGAAAAATAAATGGGGAACCAAAGAAGCGCACGCATTTCTCTTGACAAAGATATTCGGACAGGCCCAGGATCTGGAGTTGCGACAGCAAGTTCGTAAAGGCAGAAAAAGTGGCTCCTGATCGCACACGTATTTTTCAAGCTGAGAGAGACCACCACCACCGTGGCATGCTGGAGGACTCAGAGATGTCACCTGGCGGGTGACAGAATGGCTCTCCGACAAAAGACAGCAGTATGGAAAACAGTACGGAAGTCCCTCAAAACACTGCACACAAAACTACCATGCGACCCAGTAACTCCACTAAGTGCCCACGGAGGGGGTGAAGAAGACATGTAACATGTCTATCTGTATCAACACCCACACCTATGTAGCTATAGGTACGGACACACTGTTAGCGCTCTCTGTGTCCGTACGTGTATATCTATGAGGAGAGAGAGAGAGAGAGAGAGAGAGAGAGAGAGAGAGAGAGAGAGAGAGAGAGAGAGAGAGAGAGGGAGAGAGAGGGAGAGAGAGGGAGAGAGAGGGAGAGAGAGAGAAACAGAGAGACAAAGAGTGGACAGTCACGTGAGTGCAATAGGTAAGGGAGATTAAGGCAACAAACAAACTCCCAACAGTGGTTTTGTAAGTCAACAATCAAGATTTCGATATCATGATGTCATCAAGCACCAGCACTTCTAAAGGGGCACAACGACACACAGGGCTCACTGGGCAGGGCAGTTCAGGACCCTAAAATGACCCTGAAAGCTGAAGCTCAAAAAAGCAATCTTGTTCACCTCCACGGGGGAAAAATACCGTTGTCCCACGACATTCAAAAATCGTACCAAAAGGGGGGGAAAAATAAAAAATCGTATCAAAACATTTAAAAACTCTCTTACTCACTCACCATTTAAAAGGTAGAGAATATAAAAAGAGCCAAACTACGATTTATTTAGTGGACTGTCATGGAAAGCATCGACATGAAAGCATCTGATTCATTTTGTAAAATCCTAGGAACAGCAGTTTTCAACAGTGCTCGCCTTCTTGGCGTGGTATCTTTTCTACCTCTGGATAAGCAGTCCTATTTTTTGTTTGTTTTTCTGTTTGTTTGTTTGTTGTTCCCCTAACTGAAGATCAGCCTCCAACACGATAACCCTTTGTGCTCTGTGGGTCCAGAACTATCTCTCGAAGTGCTTTTCTGAATGGGAACGTTTTCACCAACGTCATCGCCTGGAGACATCTTCAGCCTGTCCTCCCCCCCCTCCCCCCTCCCCCCTCCTCCTTTTTCTTCTTTGTATTCTTCAGCTCTCCTTGCGCTGGTCTCTCACACGGTGACAGTGTTGTCCTAGGCATGCTCAGGTGTCTCCTAACCCCATCCAAGTGGACTTCCAGTGTCATCATTTTGGGTTTCTTAGCCGCACTTTCGTCGTCCTCGGGCAATTCTTTCTTTTTATTTTCCACGGACGGGGGAGACCGGGGCTGGGGACAACACCACGACACACTGCGTGTGACCCGGAAAACAGACACATACACACCAGGCAATCACCGACAGGCTCTGAAAGAGGATCGGTCACTGGACACGGGGGCACGCACGTTTGTTATTTGTGGAGTCATTGCAGACTGAACAGGCAGCAGCAAACTTTGGACTTCACGCAGCTACCGTTCATCAATTGTGGAAACTGACATTCGAAACACGTAGTTAGGCTCTTGGTGCGATTTCACCTAGTCATTGAAATGTGTACACACTGGAACCATGGAAAGTGAGACACCTCTCTCCCTCTCTCTCTCTCTCTCTCTCTCTCTCTCTCTCTCTCTCTCTCTCTCTCTCTCCCCCTCCTTCCCTCCCTCCCTCCCTCCCTCCCTCACCTCATTTCTACCAAAGGTCGCCAAATGAAGACTCGTTTGTTTCCAAACCAAGTTTCCTTTCACTCAATTGGGTGGGAGCTTTCCCTAAGGATTGCATGGGAAGGTGTTATCCTCATTCGTTTTAGCAGTTTTCCTTAGAACTAGAAAATTAGAATTCTGCTGAACGATGAACATGCACCTCGCTTAAGTTTCTGCTAGGAAATCCATGCACCATGTTGATCGAATGAAAAGGAAAAGGATTTTTAGCAAGGTTTTTTTCTCCACTTCAGATGAATTTTACAGGGCGGGGAGGGGGGAGGCGAGGGGGGTCTCTGGTGTTTTTTTTTTAATTTTTAAAAAATTTTTATTCTTGGCTGTGTTGGGTCTTCGTTTCTGTGCAAGGGCCTTCTCCAGTTGCGGCAAGCGGGGGCCACTCTTCATCACGGTACGCGGGCCTCTTCACTATCGCGGCCTCTCTTGTTGCAGAGCACAGGCTCCAGACGCGCAGGCTCAGTAATTGTGGCTCACGGGCCTAGTTGCTCCGCGACATGTGGGATCTTCCCAGACCAGGGCCCGAACCCGTGTCCCCTGCATCAGCAGGCAGATTCTCAACCACTGCGCCACCAGGAAAGCCCAGGGTCTCTGTTTTTAATTTAAGGTCCTCTGAAACGTCAGTATGTGTTCGTGAACATACTCATGTGTACTATATTCCTCCATCCAATCGTCAGTCATCTGGCAGAAGGAGAGCCTCATCACCGGCAAACAACATTCCGACCCTTAATGAGAAAATATTTTTCTGGTGCTTTCGCCAAAAAATGCAAAGCCCCTTATTTAAGCTAATGACATTAAAAAGAAATCCTTAGTACCTAGGAACAGAACAAAGTGAAAGAAACACAATGCACAGACTTGGGGGAAGAAAGAAAGAAAGAGAGAGAGAGAGAGAGAGAGAGAGAGAGAGAAGAGAAGAGAAGAGAAGAAAAGAAAGAAAGAAAGAAAGAAAGAAAGAAAGAAAGAAAGAAAGAAAGAAAGAAAGAAAGAAAAAGAAAGAAAGAAAGAGAAAATCTCTCAACCTAAAAGTTTTTGTAACAAACGGACAATCTGTGATTTGGTAAGTAAAATATATTTCTGGAACGTAAAGTTCTTTGAGACAAGAATGGAGAAGAAAACAAGAAAAAGACAATCAGAATTCAGAACCCTTAGAAACCTGAATCGGTCATGAACAGGAACTAGGAAGCCACGGTGAACGGGGTCCGTGACACCAGTGTTTCTGGACCGGCAAATGGATGATTCCATTCCATCATGTCTAGAAGCATACATTTTCACACAGCGTCACTTTTTCAAAATTTCTTTCCCCCAAAGTGATGCCAGAGGTGTGGAGTCATACATCGAAACATCTTTAGTTTTACAGTTAGTTTTAGTTTTACAGTTCCTTCTGTAATAAAGAGACAGAAGTAGGTCCACTGAGACTTGTTGAGCCAAGAACGTTTCCATAGGTTATCTTTGGAAACGATCTAGACGTTCCACGAATTCCCCATCATTCCACTTACGCCAACTCTAAAGTTTCTAAAGTGACCCCAAAGGTCTGGGAGAAACTCTTTTTAAGTAGACATACATACCACAACACATAACCTTTCTTAAGGAGTTCCTCCACCTAGAGCTATCGAAATCACTTGTTCTAAATCCCATGACGATGAGATGACCCGTGAACATCTCCTGAGACTTTAGACGACGTCAGCCATCACCCCCCAAGTTCTTTTTCTTGCTGACGAATTCGGTTCACTCCCGTGAACTTATTGGATTTGGGGTCGACGTAGATAGAAGAAAAGGTTGACCTCGAATGCTGATCACGCTAAAGACCTGCCTAGTTTCATAAAACCCATCCCTTGACCTTGGCTATATCTCGGCTGAAGGGTTCATCCTAGATCACGTGAACTTGCAAAAACCTTCGGGCGGGTCCCTTTCTAGTGGACTGAATTCGGGAGTGCTTCCTTCTAAGCCAGTTCAAGAGAGCTCTTTCACAAGTTAACTGTGGCACTCGGATCCGTACGTAGACACAGGCCAGCTCTAGGAGGGAGCTACAGACATACCCGTTACCGGGCCCTTTCCAGATTCTTGCACAGCAGTACCATAGAAATGAAGATCGCTTCCACAAGACTCTAAGGCTAACAAGGCAAAACGTTTTAATGAAAAGACATAGCTTGTACACAAGGGAGAAGGCGGTGTGCGGGGTGGGGGTGGGGGGTGGGGATGTGGGGGCAGGGGGGGGGGGGGGGGGGCGAGAGACAGCTCCCCGAGTCGCTTTGATCACGGAAGGGAGAGTCTGTCTCGGGATCACTGATCATTTCCGGAAATCCTCCAAATTCTTGGATCAGCAGCAGCTGGTTCCACGGTGGCTACCTATGGGGAAGAGCAAGCGCTTCCACGAGGCGAAAGAAGCGCAGGAGGATTTTCTGCAAGAAAGCACAGGAACAGATAAGGGTTAAATGTATAGTTGAGCTTCCTGTCTCGTGACAACTAGGTACAGTCGTGGGTGTCAACAGAGGTAACGTTAACCTTTTACTCCCGCGAACCTCTTTTGTGTGTGTGTGGGGGGGGTGTGTGGGGGGGGGGGTGTGGGGGGGTGTGGGGGGGGTGTGTGTGTGTGCGTGTGCGTGTGTAAGGTCCGGGTTATTGCTCAACACCCCTCATGTCATATCCCCTTGCGATGAGGTCACCCTGAGTCAGGAGTGTGCGTATCTCCGTGATGCATCTGAAAGGCACGTGTCAAGTCAACCCAAGGGAATAGTCAACTGCACCTCAAACAGTGTCTGAGCTTGCGATAGACACACCTGTCTTTCTCCAGTTTTGTCATCTCGACCGTCACCTTTGGACATTGTGGGGATGGCGCAGGCCGAGCCAGAATATCCACCATGTCTTTAAATATCAGTGAGTCTCAAGGGTGTGTGCGACCTTCACCCAGGAAGAGTGCGCCCTGATGAGCAAATTCCAGGGGACGCTGTCTAGAGCTGTGCTGCTGGAGGACCTCAGTTATCTGGTGTCCATGGGTGAGTCTGTCCACAGCCTTTATCTGATAAAAGATTACCCAGAGGAGCTTTGCGTATTCTGCCCCCCACCACGCCGATGCCTATACACTTACAGAGCATCCACATCTGCCTGAAGGGGATGTGCTTCTTTCTTTCTTTCTTTCTTTTTAATTTTTTTTTTTTTTTTCAGGATCCCACCAGGATGGACAATTTCTGGCCACAATCACACGTCTTCCTTTCTGCTCCATATCTAACACTCAGAACAGTGCAGGACACTCACCTCATGGCACGCCTGCATCCAGTGGATGGATCAACGTGATAGGTAGTTCCTAACCAGCTCCTCTGCTCTTGAAACCGTGGCAGAGTGTGGCACAACAGTCGTCATCATAGCAGACATTTTCCCTTTAAAAGAGAGTTCATGAGGATGGGGGGGTGGGGTTGGGGGGTGGGGTGGGGGGTGGTTGGCCTTCCGAGGGAGCTGATGTTATTGAATATGTTTTTCTGAAAATAATGTTCGATCCACTATGGAACAATGGATTCACCCTCGTTAGAAAAACAAAGGATTTCACAGTCTGTTTCTGGTCTGGGGCCTGAGCATCAGCAGACAGTTCCTGAATACCTGAGCCCAAAGTCAGCGTCCCTCCTGCTCTGGGGAAGGGCTGGGAGTACTTCCCCGTGCTCAGGACGCCCTTCCCCGTGGTGCTGCTCTTTAACGTTCGTTCGCCTCGCTCCTCCTCCTGACGTGAACCTGAAGACCACACGCAGGTTCCAACGCAGGGCTCCAAATCCAGGTCCATGTTTCCCACGAAACAAGTTATCGGCTGCACCAATCAGATGTGCTTTCACAGCTGGAGCAGGAGGAGAGATGAGGAGGATGCAAGAGGATTTCCCAGAGTCCTGAATCCAGGTGGGCTCCAGGCTCATTCGAGTCAGTGTGGAGAGAAGCCTGGCCACTAGGGGAGAAGGGCAGGTAATGCCCACCGCAGACTCCCCTGAGAAAGTAGTTTTCCTGACACATCTTGTAAGACATTACCCAGTGCACTCGTCCTTATAAACACCAGGGAAGTCACACACAGCAGAAACCCTGTGTCTGAGATCAGTGAGGTAGAGCCTTCAGCCAGAAATTACCCTCTTTAAGCCGAGGAAAATCATGTGGGGAGAAACCCTAAGCCTGGAACCACGGTGGAAGAACCTTCAGTTGGCGCTCCAGCCTCAGCACACACAGACAGCTCAGAGTGGGATGCATCCCTGACGCGGTAGGGAAGGCAGCACAAGCTTTACTAGGAGGACAGCAGGCCGTCGTCTTGGGCCAGACCACATAATCACCGCTGTAGAAGAAATCCGATGCAATGCATGGGAGAATCCCATTCGCCATGGAGCCAGCACTTGTAGGACATGAGAGGATTCACACTGAATAAAATAGTCTCAGCATGGTGAAGGAAGGACATTCTTCAGTGGTGCCTTATCCCTTGGTGTCCTCACACCAAGGAGGTGCCAATTCTAACGTCACAATGGCAAATTCCTCACCTAGTTCACATCAAGAAATGAATGCTGGGAATATACTGACTCTATAAAGAATGTGTGAGCCCCACGATTGAGACAAGGTTCAGACGTTTGGAGATTGTCTATTACTACCAATCTACAGCATAAATAGGTAGATGGCGAAGTATTTTGAGAATGCAAAGTTTGGTACCAAGAAAGAAAGCAACCCCACTTCAGTGGATCAGTACTTGGACATACGTAAGCACTACCGAATGGGTGTGTGTCTTTCAAAACCAGGAAAAGTTGCCCTGAGTCAGAATGGGTCAATTTTCCTTTCATACACTCGCTGTCGATCAGTGAGGGACTTTCTATTTTTATGAAGTTGTAAACATAATTACAAACCCTAGGGTCAATCAGGAACTAAGTTTCAATGGTCAGTAAAAAAGTAGAACACAAGTGATGGGGGTTACCTGTTACATTACTGTTCAAATAGGTATGCACGCACATGTCAAGGATGAGTGGCCACAAGAATTAACACAACAAAGTTGAAACCTGTGCATGTGCGTGTGTGCGTGTGTGTGTGTGACTCATAGGTGGATGTTTTCCATAGCCGTGCACTATGGCACTGCAGGATCTGTGGTTGCTGAGTCCCCGGAGGTGGAAGCGCAGATACAGGGCCCTGACTGTGAAGTTATCCATGGATTTTCACAGTGCGTGGGCTCGGCACCCGTAACCCTCCATGTTGGTTGTTCAACGGTCAACTCTAGTTTATAGATCAGAGAGGATAACATCATGTGTTCACTATTAATAACTTTTCCAAATAATCTTTATCTTTTTAAAAGGAAGACATCATTTAATCCATTTCACAAGCTGATATTGGGAACCTACTGCCCCAGCACGTGAATTATCCCTACAGAACACGAGATCCCCGAGAAGGAAGAGCCCTGAGCACTGAGACGCCATGAAGGTAGGCTTTTAGATGATATTCTCTGCTTCTCCAGCTTGAGGTAAAACATGGGATGACTGGGTCTACCTATCCCATTCCGGTTTGTCAATTGGGAGCCCCCATGGCACGTATCACCAGAAGTCGGTCCATGATAACTCCATCTATAGGAATTCTTGGCAGTTTTATGTTCAGGATCATTTCTTTTCCTGCCATCGATTGAAAACTCCTTGGGCCCTGTTAGCAGTTACAGATTCAATGAGTCCAGTACTTCATAGGTTTTGTCACGTATTTAGAAGGGGAATCACCATCAAGTTGCTGAAATGAGGACTAAGTGTCTTTCAGACATGGAGAAGGAAATAAATGGTGCTCTGCGGGGTGTGCGATGACAGGCACCCAGGATTCCTTCACCCAGCCCTCCCTTTGCTCCCTCACCGCTTCCTGGAAAATTGGCGCGCGCGCGCACACGCACACGCACACGCACACGCACACACACACACACACACACACAGCTCTGGGGGCGCTATTTGCTGTCCATGATTTCACGTGCCTTTTGGGCACGGCTGGTAGAGATGGACATGAAGCAGCAGGACAGCAAGCTGGCATCTCGGTCGGCCTAGAGAAGTTTCCCAAGTGAAATATCAGAACCAGGGCAGGGGGGCGTAGAGAGAGGCGGGGAGGGGAGGCCCACGTGACCTGGGAGAGAGGTTGGGGGGGGACCGCTGACCGACCTCGGTTCAGGTTCCCCGTCCCCCCCCCCGCTGAGAACCTGCCTTCGCTTCCTGCCCTCAGGTGTGTGAGAGGAGCATGTTTCTTTCCAACAAATACCAACACATCAATTCAGTCTGTTTGTGTGTTTGTTCTTGCTTGTTCGTTTTCTGGACGAGGCCAAAGAACCCTTCCAGTGGAGGTGTGTGTACAAAGGAGGATCTGACAGGATGGGAGGGTGCGGGTCAGTCCATGTGCCAAGAAATCCAGAGAATCTGTCGTAGCTGAGACTCGGGCCTTTTGCAGAAATAGCCAAGAGAGTTCAGATTTGATCATTCACTGCCAAATAGTCATCACAGCAGTTTCCTGGAAGGGATTGTGTTGCAGGAGCCAGCGTGGCCCTCAGCCCTCAGGCCTCAGCCCGGCGGGCGGGCAGGCAGGCAGGCAGGCAGCGGCTATTGTCTGTTGTTCCCGCCCCCACCCCCACCCCCACCCCCGTTCCTTCTCCAGCGCTCCTTCCTAAGTCCCCTGGACTGACCTTTGCCAGGAGCGGGGGAGGGGAGGTCCGGACGATTCATTCGGCAGGGCCTCGTTCAATCGCTCCATTCAAATGCAGAAAGCTCTCCGGTCAAGTCGGAGCGTTTGACTTTGCCTCGAGCTTCTCTTTAATGAATGGCTTTTTCTTTTTTCTTTCCCCAATTTCCCCCACCCTTAGGCTGCCCCCTCCAAACTGCAGGGAGGGAAGGAGGGAGAGAGGAAGGGATGGGAGGAGGATGTGTGAGAAACAGGCTTTTTTTCCAGGCAAAAGGAGTCCCCTCCTTTTCCTAACCCAGGAAACCCCACTACACCATTTGAGAATCATGGACACGCGTGAAAGCAGACGTCTTCACTTGAGATCTTCCTCCGCAGGAGGACAGAAAGGAGGGCCAGTGTGTCCCTCTTGTGCTGGCCGGTTCTTAGGTCACTTGAATTCAAAATAAGCAATAGAGCATGGAGGCACATTTTGGGGCGGCCTACTCTGGAGCCCAACAGTTCCCTCCTCTGAAAGTTCCTTGGAACATATTAAAGCTGAGCTGGTGACTCGTGTGTGTGTGTGTGTGTGTGTGTGTGTGTGTGTGTGTGTGTGTGTGTGTGTGTCTGTCTGTCTGTCTGTCTGTCTGTCTGTCTGTCTGTCTGTCTGTCTCTGAGTCAAGGAGATTTCTAGATGTCAGGGTCGAAGCAACTTTAGAAGTTTGAAATAACTCTGATGATGTCGTCGGGTGTTTGGTTCAAATTTCAGAGTGGCTCTCACAGAAACAGGAACGAGGACTTTTTCCATAGGAGCCGTTGTGGCCGTTTCTCTAAGGTTTTCGTCAAGTTCTCTAGCTTCCGTTTGCAGGGCTTCAGGCAAAGGGCCGTTTTAGTTCTCAGTGATGCCAAGTCAAAAGGGTGGGAGAAAATGGCAAAACGTTCATGGAGAGAGTCGTAGCCAGATATTGGAGGGAACTCAAAAAACTTCGGGATGCAGTCCAGTTTTCAGGTTAAGAACAACACCCTAAGGGAAGTGAGTAAGACCAGAATTTCATATCCACAAGTGTGTATCCCCGTTTTATGGAAACATAATTTTGGCCTCCAAGTAACATATGCAAATAACTCTATTGCCAGGGAAATAAGAAGCCTCCCTGAGAGTTTCTGAATTAAGGAAAGTAGGGAGAAAAAGATCAGTGATTCTATCCTGCTGACAGAGGTATAAGTTACCAAATGGACGTCCCCCTTTAAAAATAAAAGAAGAAAATTGGGTTTTGTTTGTTTGTTTTTGTTTTTCCTTGTATCTGGAAAACAAAAGATTTAACAATCAGTCCTAATCTCTCCCTCTCTCCCTCTCTCCCTCTCTCTCTCTGTTTTTCTCTCTCTCTCTCTCTCTTTATATATATATATATCAAAATACTTTATATAGATATTCTTTTTCAGATTCTTTTCTCTCATACGTTATTACAAAGTAGTGAGTAGAGTTTCCTGTGCTATATAGTAGGAGGTGTTTGTTGATTACCTACTTTATGTACAGTAATGTGTATATGTTCATCTCAACCTCCTAAGTTATCTATCCCCCGCTTCCCCAAGCAGTCCTATTTTACACAAGTAGTCATACACATTGTCATCCTATTCATCAGTTCATTCAACCCCATGTAAGTCATTCTTGTTCTTCTTGGAGTCCAGTTTTTCCATCGGTTCTGCCGACCTTGCCTGATGATTGAGGGTGACTGGACGAGTGACGGTTCCAAAAAGTTTACAAGAGCTTTTGTGAAGGATTGTAGGATTTGCCCAGAGAAGCGGGTGCCTTGATCTGATCACACGGGAGGCTGTGGAAGGTAGACCCCAAGTGGCAAACACATTTTGTTTTTTTAACAGTCTCTGTGCCACGGTGAGGACATCAGGCTTGCAGCGAGGGAAGACTTCAACCCACACGGAAAACATACAAGGATGTTTGGATGACCCCTACTAAGTGGCAGTGGAATGAAATCCAGTGGCTGGGGTTCAGAGGGTCCAGAGAGAGGAGGTTTTCTTTCCATAGAGAAAAATGATTTTTCCCCCCCAGGGTTACAAGCATGACAGGTCAGACGTTGCCGGTAGACTGTAGAAGTCTTCCTGCCAATGTCTATTTACAATTGGAGTCATCTTGGAGGCACCATGGGCGGGTGAAGGAATGCAAGGTGTGGGGGAGGGGGGAGGTTGGCCAGGGAGCAACCGGCTGGGCCAACGTCTCCCGTCTGCCATAGCCCCGACCGGCTGTTGAAAGGACAGAATGGACCTGATCCACGTGTGCCCCGCCACCCCCACCATCTTTCCACAGGCTGTTGTTACTGCCTTGGCGTGAAAGTCGGTTAGAACATCTCCCTGATACTGGGTTCAGCCCCTTTCGTGTGAGCCTCCATTTTGACGATAACAGACAACACTTTATGCCAGGGCAGAGAAGACTTCCAGGAAGAAAGATCCCATCATTTCTGGAACAGTTAGAACACATCGGTGTACAGACACAAGCCAAAGAAGACTTCACGTTGTTCCTTCCTCTTTGACAACACTTTCCCGTGTCATCGAACCTCTCCAAGAAACTTACTCAGTTTCATCTCTCTCATTTCTCAGGAGAGAGAACACATTTTTGAGCTATTTTGAGGGCCCTCTCCTCCTGGATCCTATCTCAAAGTGCGTTCGAAGTCCAAAGGACTTCATCTGTCCTTCAATTTTTGAGCAAATGTGTCCAAAATATCCAAAAGATTGTAAAGCACTTAATCTGATAGGTCACTGTGAAACAGTGCTTCGTTAGCCATGTCACCAACATCCCAAGGAAAGACTTGCTAGGCAGAGAGAGAAGCTTCTTCTTCAGTTCTGAGCCAAACCTGGTTCTTTGAATATCGAGAGGACTAAGTTGATGTGAGTCCTCCAAGACCTGATAAAGGCAACCTAGAAAATAAGTGATGACTTTTGACAAAGACATAAGCCTTTCTTCCTTCCTTCCTTTCTTTCTTTCTTTCTTTCTTTCTTTCTTTCTTTCTTTCTTTCTTTCTTTCTTTCTTTCTTTCTTTCTTTCTTTTTCTTTTCTTTCTTTCTCTCTCTCTCTTTCTTTCTCTCTCTCTCTCTCTTTCTCTCTCTCTCTCTCTCTCTCTCTCTCTCTCTCTCTCTCTCTCTCTCTCTTTCTTTCTTTCTCTCTCTCCTTAAAGATAAAGGAAAAAACCTTTCCTAATCTAATCTAATCTCTCATGATGGGCAGAGCAGACCGATAGAAGAAAAACCCAAACCCTAAACCCAAACCTGGTCCTTTTAACAGAGAGAGACAACTAAATTCTAATTTTGCACTGGTTTCATGTTGATACAAAAACTCATTTCTGTCTTTGAATCCACCCTCATCTTATCCAGTCCTGACCACGGATCCAATTCCTTTCCAAAGACACTTTTCTTCACACACCTTTTCCAACTGTCTGTGCCCATTTTTAGCTTGTC
>NW_027175428.1:87500-90000 GCF_028021215.1 Eschrichtius robustus
TCATTCAAAAATTAGCCCCGCCCACCCAGGCCGGCCCAGCCATCTGGTCGACCTCTTAAAAAACGAGCGACCGGCAGGTGGCGCCCGACAACCGGCAGTCGAGTGAGCGGGCCGCATCGGAATCGGGAGCAGCAGGGCGGCGGGGACACGAAGACGAACCCGATCCTCCTGGTGCGCATTTCTCCGCTCAGTGACGGCCGCGGACGGGGCACTGGGGACCTGGGGACCTGGGGACCTGGGGACCTGGGGACCTGGGAACTGGGACCTGGGACCTAGGACCTGGGACCTAGGACCCGGAAGCATTTTTCTCCAACGTCCCTGCGATTCCACGGAAGGTGGACAGCAGGGAGGCCTCAGCCGGCACGAGTACGTCGAGAGCTAGAGTTTCCTTCTGTTGTCCTCGTTGTCGTTTTCCCCTCGCTGCCGCCGCAACGGAGGACCGTCCACCGGCGAGGAGAATAAAAATAGAGTACTATTTAAACTTCAGTGGTTCTCGTTTACACGTTTAATCTTAATAAAAAGAGACGAACTCGGCACACCGATCGTTCAGGACACAAGTAGAGGATAGGTATCTGAGGCCCACGGAGCCCAAGTCCTCGGGGGGAGAACTGGTCGACCCGGCGGCCGGGGGACCCCGGAGACGACGGAGCCCAAGTCCAGGTCCCGGTCCCGGTCCAGGTCCAGGTCCAGGTCCACGTCCACGTCCACGTCCAGTTCCCGGTCCAGGTCCAGGTCCATGTCCAGGTCCCGGTCCCGGTCCCGGTCCCGGTCCAGTTCCAGGTCCAGGTCCAGGTCCAGGTCCAGGTCCAGGTCCAGGTCCATGTCCATGTCCAGGTCCCGGTCCCGGTCCGGTTCCAGGTCCAGGTCCAGGTCCAAGTCGAAGTCCAAGTCTAAGTCCAATTCCAGGTCCGCGGGGAGAACTGGTCGACCCGGCGGCCGGGGGACCCCGGAGACGACGGAGCCCAAGTCTAGGTCCCGGTCCATGTCCATGTCCAGGTCCAGGTCCATGTCCATGTCCAGGTCCAGGTCCAGGTCCAGGTCCAGGTCCAGGTCCCGGTCCAGGTCCATGTCCAGGTCCAGGTCCAGGTCCCGGTCCGGGTCCGGGTCCGGGTCCGGGTCCGGGTCCGGGTCCATGTCCATGTCCAGGTCCAGGTCCAGGTCCAGGTCCAGGTCCAGGTCCAGGTCCCGGTCCGGGTCCGGGTCCGGGTCCGGGTCCATGTCCATGTCCGGGTCCAGGTCCAGGTCCCGGTCCCGGTCCCGGTCCGGGTCCGGGTCCGGGTCCGGGTCCGGGTCCGGGTCCGGGTCCATGTCCAGGTCCATGTCCATGTCCAGGTCCAGGTCCAGGTCCAGGTCCAGGTCCCGGTCCGGGTCCGGGTCCGGGTCCGGGTCCGGGTCCATGTCCATGTCCAGGTCCAGGTCCAGGTCCAGGTCCAGGTCCCGGTCCGGGTCCGGGTCCGGGTCCGGGTCCGGGTCCGGGTCCATGTCCCGGTCCCGGTCCCGGTCCAGGTCCATGTCCATGTCCATGTCCATGTCCAGGTCCAGGTCCAAGTCGAAGTCCAAGTCTAAGTCGAAGTCCAAGTCCGCGGGGAGAACTGGTCGACCCGGCGGCCGGGGGACCCCGGAGACGACGGAGCCCAAGTCTAGGTCCCGGTCCATGTCCATGTCCATGTCCATGTCCATGTCCAGGTCCATGTCCGGGTCCGGGTCCGGGTCCGGGTCCGGGTCCGGGTCCGGGTCCATGTCCATGTCCATGTCCAGGTCCAGGTCCAGGTCCAGGTCCAGGTCCCGGTCCAGGTCCAGGTCCAGGTCCAGGTCCAGGTCCCGGTCCGGGTCCGGGTCCGGGTCCGGGTCCGGGTCCGGGTCCGGGTCCATGTCCGGGTCCGGGTCCGGGTCCGGGTCCAGGTCCAGGTCCGGGTCCAGGTCCAGGTCCAAGTCGAAGTCCAAGTCTAAGTCCAATTCCAGGTCCGCGGGGAGAACTGGTCGACCCGGCGGCCGGGGGACCCCGGAGACGACGGAGCCCAAGTCTAGGTCCCGGTCCATGTCCATGTCCAGGTCCAGGTCCATGTCCATGTCCAGGTCCAGGTCCAGGTCCAGGTCCAGGTCCCGGTCCAGGTCCATGTCCATGTCCAGGTCCAGGTCCAGGTCCAGGTCCAGGTCCCGGTCCGGGTCCGGGTCCGGGTCCGGGTCCGGGTCCGGGTCCGGGTCCGGGTCCATGTCCATGTCCAGGTCCAGGTCCAGGTCCAGGTCCAGGTCCAGGTCCAGGTCCCGGTCCGGGTCCGGGTCCGGGTCCGGGTCCATGTCCAGGTCCAGGTCCAGGTCCAGGTCCCGGTCCCGGTCCCGGTCCCGGTCCGGGTCCTGGTCCGGGTCCGGGTCCGGGTCCGGGTCCATGTCCGGGTCCATGTCCATGTCCAGGTCCAGGTCCAGGTCCAGGTCCCGGTCCGGGTCCGGGTCCGGGTCCGGGTCCGGGTCCGGGTCCATGTCCATGTCCAGGTCCAGGTCC
>NW_027175428.1:102500-120000 GCF_028021215.1 Eschrichtius robustus
TCCGTCCTCGCCAGATCCGCCTTCATCCAAGTCCGACCGCCGGGGCTCGCGCCCCAGGGAAACGCTCCCGAGCGAGGCGACCCGCACCGCGCCCACACACCGCCGCCGGCTGCGACTCGCGGCGAGGGCAGGCGCGACGGGCTCCTCGTGGCTGCGGGACAGGGGAGTCGGGACGCCCGGGCGTCCCCGCCCCCTTGAGCTCGCCACGGGGGTCACCGCACGCGCACGCACACGCGCACACGCGGCCCCGCGCCGGACGCCGGCCTGGCGGGACCCTCCCCCGACTCAGAGGGGGGAGGCGCGGGCCGCGGTAGGCAAAGAGCGGCGCACGGCCCCACCGCGGGGCCGGCGCAAGCCCTCCCGCGAAGGCGAGGGGCTCTGCCCACGTGCTCTGGCAGTCGCCACCGTGGCGACTGCACGCTTGGGAGGGGCAGCGGCTGGGGGGTCCGGTACCCCAAGGCTCCCTCTCGGATCGCTAGAGAAGGCTTTCTCACCGAGGGTGCATCATCCCCCACCCATCGTCTCCCCTTTGGGCCCGCGGAGGCGCTCCACAAGCCGCCCAGTCCACGAATGGGCGGGGTGGGGGGGGTCTGCGGTATGGGTAAGCACACGGCCCACAGGAGCGCTCGCGGCCACAGCCGGGGGCACAACCTCAGCCGCCCCCCGGCCCAACACGATCCCCCCAACAGCACAGCCGTTGGGGGACGACCGCGACGAGGCGGCACCCGGCCCCCCACCGAGGGGGGGAAACAGAGGCACGCCTCCCTTACCGTCTCGACCCCCCCCCCAAGAGAGCCACTCAGGGGACACACCACCGCGGTGGGGACCCGAGGAGCACGCTGGGAAAAGGGAACGACACCACCGCTCGGCCTCGGGCACCTGAGGGACAACCTGGAGCGCTCCAGGGGCACCACCGACGGCCAAGCAAGGCACGCTCACGCGCCAGCAGGGGCGCGCAGCGCAGCGGCGGGACGGCCCCCCCCAACGACGCGGGGAGGACCGCTCGCGAGGCACACGCCAAGGAGGCGAAGCGAGAGTGTCTGCTGCGTCCGAGGACCATGGACCCGCCCGCGCCATGAGGCAGGGGGCGGGAGACCGAGGGTCAGGGCCGGAGACCACCACCCCTGCCTTCCCCCACACCCCTCGACAGGCCGGGAGGGTGTGAAAAGAGAGGCGAGGGGCCCGCGGACAGAACGAGAAGAGCGGTCCCGTTCGCCAGGAACGTCCGTCCCTCGTCTAGCGCGACTTAGGTCCGGCCCAGGAGAGCGCGACATCACCACATCGATCAGTCAATCCAGCGAGCCAGGGGCCAGAAAGCCCCGAAGGGGAGGGGCACGGTGAGGACCATCATCCGAGGAGCCTGCTTCAGCCTCACCGGCAGCCGCAGCCCCAGCCCCCCCCCTACCACCTCCTTTTCTTTCTCTCAGGCAACACTGGCCGACGACCCCGCCAGGAGAACGCCTGACACGTGGCACGGAGCCTGCGGGGTGGGGCCGTCTCAGCCACCACCGGGTGCCTGCGGCGGGGGGTGGGAGTCACACGGGGTGGAAGACCCACGCGCCACCTCGCCCCGCCGCCCTCGGGTGAGCCAGAGACCGGAGGCGGCACCGCGGGCCGGGTCAGCCGGGCGCACACACGAGAGCCGGCGCGCAGGCCCAGGCGGGCGGCTCAAGCGGCAAGGGCCGGTTCGGGTGCCAGGCGGCAGTCCCAAGCCCAGAGCCCTGCATGCGTCCGGAGTCCCCAAGTCCTCAGCGACAGACGCCAAGGAAGACCGTGTCAGCACCTACCTGGTGGCAAAAAAGGCCCATTTCGGGCGAAAAAAATCACGACGCCCGGCAGCGGGGCCCATCCACGAATCGCAGGGGTGGTCCCCGGGACCTCGGTCCCGCCACCTGTCCCCAACACTTCCCCATCCACACCAGTCCCGGAGCTCTCGGGGCCATCTGGTCGACCCGAGGAGCGTGGTGGCAAAGTGGGGGCGGGGCGGGGCGGGGCGGGAGGGGCGGGAAAACGTGGGAGAGGCAGCGAGCGGGCCGGGGTCGCCCTCCCCAGTTCGCCCGCGCGGGCAGGTACCGGTCCCTCCGAGTCTCCGGGCGAGGACTTGGTTAGAGAAAAAGAAATATCCCACTCGGCCGCCTCCGACGAGCGGGCCCCACGAGGGACCGCGCCCGGGCCCAGGCCGCCCTATCCGGGCCACCCAGTAAGGCTCGGGCCGGTCCCCACCCCCCGGCCGGGACTCGCGGTGGAGGAGGGGGCGGGGCAGGGTGAGAAAAAGTCGCGTCCGCCGACCGGGAACCCACGTGGGCACGCTGAAGGGCCGGGTGCGCCCTCCCCGGCCACCCGCGCGAGCAGGGCCCGGTCCGTCCACGTCCCCGGACCCAGGGGGACTTGAAAACATTTTCCCAGGGAGGCGCCTCCCAGGCGACCGGAGCCCACGAGGGACCGCACCCGTGTTGGCCCTTGCCGGTCTCTCCGGGTCACCCCTCGCGGCCCAGGCCGGTCCCCACCTCTGGAGTCCGACTCGGAAAAACATCGGTCAGAAAGAATCCGACCACCGGGACCCACGCGCGCCCTCCACCGGCCTAAACGCACGGGCCCGGGCCGGTCCCCACCTCCGGAGCGGGGCGCTGTGGGGACCCGGGGAGGGAGGGGGTCGGGGAACGAACACTCCGAAGGGTGAGCCAGGAGAAGGCCCGACCGCCCATCCACAGGCGCTCCGGAGGGCGCGAAAGACCCTCTCCCTTCCCACCGCGGCGGCCCGGCCCAGGTCGGGTCGGATGGCCGGGTCGGTCCCCGCGGCCGGAGGGGCGCGGGCGGATGCTGGTCGACCAAGCCAGGCGGCCCCTCAAACCGGCTCGAGAGCGCGGCGACGGTCCCACCCTCACAGACCTGCACGCCCAATCTCAAGCGACAGCAGGAGGCGCCCACGCCTGGGCGCCACCGGGACAGTCGCCACCAGCGTCGCCTGGCTCCCGGAAATCTGCCTCGGGCCCGGCGGCCGAGTCACAGCCCTCACGAAGGTCGCCGGAGCTCCAGAGACAAGGGACAATATAAAAGCGGCCGCCAGGTGGCTCCTGACAACCGGCTCCAACGTCCCCGGGCCGGATCCCGGTCGCCGGCCGGCCACCGAGGACGCTGCAGCGCCGCCGGGCCGCCCAAACGCCCGAGCTCAGCCCGGGGCGAGGCGGCGGGCGTCTGGCGCGGCCCCGAGGCGTCCGTCTCGGAGCTAGCCCCCGGGTCGGCACGACACGGCGCGACCCCGGCAGCAGACGGGGTGGGGGGGCGGGGGAAGCCGGGAAGATGTCGCCGGGAGGCTGCCTCGGAGGAGACGCGCTCCCCACGCGATTCCTGGGCGGGGGGAAATCCCACGGAGACGCCGGCGGTGCCCGGGGAGGCTGGCACGGGCTGCCCAGAGGGGCACGAGCAAGATCCCCGGCTGCCCGGACGGAGGGAGGGAGGGAGGAAGGGAAGGCGGGGACTGGCAAACCGAAACCAGGCCAGCGCTCAGAGAACAACGCAGGAATGCATCCTTTCTCGAACGGAGGAGGTCTTTCGGAAGCAGACACGCAAAGCCCAGAAGCTAGAAAGGAAAGGAAGGATACACTCTGACCCCCACACAAGTGGAATAAACATCTATCTGTGCCTAGACGGCGACAAAGTCCAAAGACAACACATGGGTGCGTGGGTGGGGGGAAAATGCACTTGCGGTCACGAGAACATGGATTTCAAAATGGACTGACCACAACCACGGGCGGGGGTGGGGGGGGGGGGTGAGGCAGGCGGGGGTTGGGGGAATGCGGGCGGGTGGGGGGTGGGGGGGCAGGGGGCGAGGGTGGAGTCCATAGCCATCCACTAAAGAAGCTGAGTTCCGGTACATCTACACAATGCAACACTCTGAGCGCGAGCGGGTGCGTGTGCGTGGGGGTGGGGGTGTGTGTGTGTGGAGTGCGGTAAGTATCGACAACCAACCGTAGTCCCACCAAGACCACACCAAACCATACCAGCAAAGAAGTCAAGCTGTAGAACTACTCTGGCCTTGAAAACAAAGGAAAAAGCACGCACGGATAACATACATACACGTATTACCTATGCTCGTGGCGCACGTATACATGGACCTATAAAGGCCTAGGACAAGCCCAAGCATATCCCGTAAGGGGAGCCTATCCAAAACAGACCGAGGCCTCACACAATTCAGCCTCCAGAAAACAAGCAACCCAGTGAGAAAAGTGGGCAGGAGGCCCGAACAGAACATGTTCATTAATTAGGAGAAAAAAAAAAAAAGAAAGGAAAGAAAACAACTTTTTTTAGTAAAAAAAACAAAGCAAAACGGAAACACAACAACAAAACAAACAAAAATGAAACACAAAACATTTTTTTAGTTAAGAAAAATAAATGGGGAACCAAAGAAGCGCACGCATTTCTCTTGACAAAGATATTCGGACAGGCCCAGGATCTGGAGTTGCGACAGCAAGTTCGTAAAGGCAGAAAAAGTGGCTCCTGATCGCACACGTATTTTTCAAGCTGAGAGAGACCACCACCACCGTGGCATGCTGGAGGACTCAGAGATGTCACCTGGCGGGTGACAGAATGGCTCTCCGACAAAAGACAGCAGTATGGAAAACAGTACGGAAGTCCCTCAAAACACTGCACACAAAACTACCATGCGACCCAGTAACTCCACTAAGTGCCCACGGAGGGGGTGAAGAAGACATGTAACATGTCTATCTGTATCAACACCCACACCTATGTAGCTATAGGTACGGACACACTGTTAGCGCTCTCTGTGTCCGTACGTGTATATCTATGAGGAGAGAGAGAGAGAGAGAGAGAGAGAGAGAGAGAGAGAGAGAGAGAGAGAGAGAGAGAGAGAGAGAGGGAGAGAGAGGGAGAGAGAGGGAGAGAGAGGGAGAGAGAGAGAAACAGAGAGACAAAGAGTGGACAGTCACGTGAGTGCAATAGGTAAGGGAGATTAAGGCAACAAACAAACTCCCAACAGTGGTTTTGTAAGTCAACAATCAAGATTTCGATATCATGATGTCATCAAGCACCAGCACTTCTAAAGGGGCACAACGACACACAGGGCTCACTGGGCAGGGCAGTTCAGGACCCTAAAATGACCCTGAAAGCTGAAGCTCAAAAAAGCAATCTTGTTCACCTCCACGGGGGAAAAATACCGTTGTCCCACGACATTCAAAAATCGTACCAAAAGGGGGGGAAAAATAAAAAATCGTATCAAAACATTTAAAAACTCTCTTACTCACTCACCATTTAAAAGGTAGAGAATATAAAAAGAGCCAAACTACGATTTATTTAGTGGACTGTCATGGAAAGCATCGACATGAAAGCATCTGATTCATTTTGTAAAATCCTAGGAACAGCAGTTTTCAACAGTGCTCGCCTTCTTGGCGTGGTATCTTTTCTACCTCTGGATAAGCAGTCCTATTTTTTGTTTGTTTTTCTGTTTGTTTGTTTGTTGTTCCCCTAACTGAAGATCAGCCTCCAACACGATAACCCTTTGTGCTCTGTGGGTCCAGAACTATCTCTCGAAGTGCTTTTCTGAATGGGAACGTTTTCACCAACGTCATCGCCTGGAGACATCTTCAGCCTGTCCTCCCCCCCCCTCCCCCCTCCCCCCTCCTCCTTTTTCTTCTTTGTATTCTTCAGCTCTCCTTGCGCTGGTCTCTCACACGGTGACAGTGTTGTCCTAGGCATGCTCAGGTGTCTCCTAACCCCATCCAAGTGGACTTCCAGTGTCATCATTTTGGGTTTCTTAGCCGCACTTTCGTCGTCCTCGGGCAATTCTTTCTTTTTATTTTCCACGGACGGGGGAGACCGGGGCTGGGGACAACACCACGACACACTGCGTGTGACCCGGAAAACAGACACATACACACCAGGCAATCACCGACAGGCTCTGAAAGAGGATCGGTCACTGGACACGGGGGCACGCACGTTTGTTATTTGTGGAGTCATTGCAGACTGAACAGGCAGCAGCAAACTTTGGACTTCACGCAGCTACCGTTCATCAATTGTGGAAACTGACATTCGAAACACGTAGTTAGGCTCTTGGTGCGATTTCACCTAGTCATTGAAATGTGTACACACTGGAACCATGGAAAGTGAGACACCTCTCTCCCTCTCTCTCTCTCTCTCTCTCTCTCTCTCTCTCTCTCTCTCTCTCTCTCTCTCTCCCCCTCCTTCCCTCCCTCCCTCCCTCCCTCCCTCACCTCATTTCTACCAAAGGTCGCCAAATGAAGACTCGTTTGTTTCCAAACCAAGTTTCCTTTCACTCAATTGGGTGGGAGCTTTCCCTAAGGATTGCATGGGAAGGTGTTATCCTCATTCGTTTTAGCAGTTTTCCTTAGAACTAGAAAATTAGAATTCTGCTGAACGATGAACATGCACCTCGCTTAAGTTTCTGCTAGGAAATCCATGCACCATGTTGATCGAATGAAAAGGAAAAGGATTTTTAGCAAGGTTTTTTTCTCCACTTCAGATGAATTTTACAGGGCGGGGAGGGGGGAGGCGAGGGGGGTCTCTGGTGTTTTTTTTTTAATTTTTAAAAAATTTTTATTCTTGGCTGTGTTGGGTCTTCGTTTCTGTGCAAGGGCCTTCTCCAGTTGCGGCAAGCGGGGGCCACTCTTCATCACGGTACGCGGGCCTCTTCACTATCGCGGCCTCTCTTGTTGCAGAGCACAGGCTCCAGACGCGCAGGCTCAGTAATTGTGGCTCACGGGCCTAGTTGCTCCGCGACATGTGGGATCTTCCCAGACCAGGGCCCGAACCCGTGTCCCCTGCATCAGCAGGCAGATTCTCAACCACTGCGCCACCAGGAAAGCCCAGGGTCTCTGTTTTTAATTTAAGGTCCTCTGAAACGTCAGTATGTGTTCGTGAACATACTCATGTGTACTATATTCCTCCATCCAATCGTCAGTCATCTGGCAGAAGGAGAGCCTCATCACCGGCAAACAACATTCCGACCCTTAATGAGAAAATATTTTTCTGGTGCTTTCGCCAAAAAATGCAAAGCCCCTTATTTAAGCTAATGACATTAAAAAGAAATCCTTAGTACCTAGGAACAGAACAAAGTGAAAGAAACACAATGCACAGACTTGGGGGAAGAAAGAAAGAGAGAGAGAGAGAGAGAGAGAGAGAGAGAGAGAGAGAAGAGAAGAGAAGAGAAGAAAAGAAAGAAAGAAAGAAAGAAAGAAAGAAAGAAAGAAAGAAAGAAAGAAAGAAAGAAAGAAAAAGAAAGAAAGAAAGAGAAAATCTCTCAACCTAAAAGTTTTTGTAACAAACGGACAATCTGTGATTTGGTAAGTAAAATATATTTCTGGAACGTAAAGTTCTTTGAGACAAGAATGGAGAAGAAAACAAGAAAAAGACAATCAGAATTCAGAACCCTTAGAAACCTGAATCGGTCATGAACAGGAACTAGGAAGCCACGGTGAACGGGGTCCGTGACACCAGTGTTTCTGGACCGGCAAATGGATGATTCCATTCCATCATGTCTAGAAGCATACATTTTCACACAGCGTCACTTTTTCAAAATTTCTTTCCCCCAAAGTGATGCCAGAGGTGTGGAGTCATACATCGAAACATCTTTAGTTTTACAGTTAGTTTTAGTTTTACAGTTCCTTCTGTAATAAAGAGACAGAAGTAGGTCCACTGAGACTTGTTGAGCCAAGAACGTTTCCATAGGTTATCTTTGGAAACGATCTAGACGTTCCACGAATTCCCCATCATTCCACTTACGCCAACTCTAAAGTTTCTAAAGTGACCCCAAAGGTCTGGGAGAAACTCTTTTTAAGTAGACATACATACCACAACACATAACCTTTCTTAAGGAGTTCCTCCACCTAGAGCTATCGAAATCACTTGTTCTAAATCCCATGACGATGAGATGACCCGTGAACATCTCCTGAGACTTTAGACGACGTCAGCCATCACCCCCCAAGTTCTTTTTCTTGCTGACGAATTCGGTTCACTCCCGTGAACTTATTGGATTTGGGGTCGACGTAGATAGAAGAAAAGGTTGACCTCGAATGCTGATCACGCTAAAGACCTGCCTAGTTTCATAAAACCCATCCCTTGACCTTGGCTATATCTCGGCTGAAGGGTTCATCCTAGATCACGTGAACTTGCAAAAACCTTCGGGCGGGTCCCTTTCTAGTGGACTGAATTCGGGAGTGCTTCCTTCTAAGCCAGTTCAAGAGAGCTCTTTCACAAGTTAACTGTGGCACTCGGATCCGTACGTAGACACAGGCCAGCTCTAGGAGGGAGCTACAGACATACCCGTTACCGGGCCCTTTCCAGATTCTTGCACAGCAGTACCATAGAAATGAAGATCGCTTCCACAAGACTCTAAGGCTAACAAGGCAAAACGTTTTAATGAAAAGACATAGCTTGTACACAAGGGAGAAGGCGGTGTGCGGGGTGGGGGTGGGGGGTGGGGATGTGGGGGCGGGGGGGGGGGGGGGGGCGAGAGACAGCTCCCCGAGTCGCTTTGATCACGGAAGGGAGAGTCTGTCTCGGGATCACTGATCATTTCCGGAAATCCTCCAAATTCTTGGATCAGCAGCAGCTGGTTCCACGGTGGCTACCTATGGGGAAGAGCAAGCGCTTCCACGAGGCGAAAGAAGCGCAGGAGGATTTTCTGCAAGAAAGCACAGGAACAGATAAGGGTTAAATGTATAGTTGAGCTTCCTGTCTCGTGACAACTAGGTACAGTCGTGGGTGTCAACAGAGGTAACGTTAACCTTTTACTCCCGCGAACCTCTTTTGTGTGTGTGTGGGGGGGGTGTGTGGGGGGGGGGGTGTGGGGGGGTGTGGGGGGGGTGTGTGTGTGTGCGTGTGCGTGTGTAAGGTCCGGGTTATTGCTCAACACCCCTCATGTCATATCCCCTTGCGATGAGGTCACCCTGAGTCAGGAGTGTGCGTATCTCCGTGATGCATCTGAAAGGCACGTGTCAAGTCAACCCAAGGGAATAGTCAACTGCACCTCAAACAGTGTCTGAGCTTGCGATAGACACACCTGTCTTTCTCCAGTTTTGTCATCTCGACCGTCACCTTTGGACATTGTGGGGATGGCGCAGGCCGAGCCAGAATATCCACCATGTCTTTAAATATCAGTGAGTCTCAAGGGTGTGTGCGACCTTCACCCAGGAAGAGTGCGCCCTGATGAGCAAATTCCAGGGGACGCTGTCTAGAGCTGTGCTGCTGGAGGACCTCAGTTATCTGGTGTCCATGGGTGAGTCTGTCCACAGCCATTTATCTGATAAAAGATTACCCAGAGGAGCTTTGCGTATTCTGCCCCCCACCACGCCGATGCCTATACACTTACAGAGCATCCACATCTGCCTGAAGGGGATGTGCTTCTTTCTTTCTTTCTTTCTTTTTAATTTTTTTTTTTTTTTCAGGATCCCACCAGGATGGACAATTTCTGGCCACAATCACACGTCTTCCTTTCTGCTCCATATCTAACACTCAGAACAGTGCAGGACACTCACCTCATGGCACGCCTGCATCCAGTGGATGGATCAACGTGATAGGTAGTTCCTAACCAGCTCCTCTGCTCTTGAAACCGTGGCAGAGTGTGGCACAACAGTCGTCATCATAGCAGACATTTTCCCTTTAAAAGAGAGTTCATGAGGATGGGGGGGTGGGGTTGGGGGGTGGGGTGGGGGGTGGTTGGCCTTCCGAGGGAGCTGATGTTATTGAATATGTTTTTCTGAAAATAATGTTCGATCCACTATGGAACAATGGATTCACCCTCGTTAGAAAAACAAAGGATTTCACAGTCTGTTTCTGGTCTGGGGCCTGAGCATCAGCAGACAGTTCCTGAATACCTGAGCCCAAAGTCAGCGTCCCTCCTGCTCTGGGGAAGGGCTGGGAGTACTTCCCCGTGCTCAGGACGCCCTTCCCCGTGGTGCTGCTCTTTAACGTTCGTTCGCCTCGCTCCTCCTCCTGACGTGAACCTGAAGACCACACGCAGGTTCCAACGCAGGGCTCCAAATCCAGGTCCATGTTTCCCACGAAACAAGTTATCGGCTGCACCAATCAGATGTGCTTTCACAGCTGGAGCAGGAGGAGAGATGAGGAGGATGCAAGAGGATTTCCCAGAGTCCTGAATCCAGGTGGGCTCCAGGCTCATTCGAGTCAGTGTGGAGAGAAGCCTGGCCACTAGGGGAGAAGGGCAGGTAATGCCCACCGCAGACTCCCCTGAGAAAGTAGTTTTCCTGACACATCTTGTAAGACATTACCCAGTGCACTCGTCCTTATAAACACCAGGGAAGTCACACACAGCAGAAACCCTGTGTCTGAGATCAGTGAGGTAGAGCCTTCAGCCAGAAATTACCCTCTTTAAGCCGAGGAAAATCATGTGGGGAGAAACCCTAAGCCTGGAACCACGGTGGAAGAACCTTCAGTTGGCGCTCCAGCCTCAGCACACACAGACAGCTCAGAGTGGGATGCATCCCTGACGCGGTAGGGAAGGCAGCACAAGCTTTACTAGGAGGACAGCAGGCCGTCGTCTTGGGCCAGACCACATAATCACCGCTGTAGAAGAAATCCGATGCAATGCATGGGAGAATCCCATTCGCCATGGAGCCAGCACTTGTAGGACATGAGAGGATTCACACTGAATAAAATAGTCTCAGCATGGTGAAGGAAGGACATTCTTCAGTGGTGCCTTATCCCTTGGTGTCCTCACACCAAGGAGGTGCCAATTCTAACGTCACAATGGCAAATTCCTCACCTAGTTCACATCAAGAAATGAATGCTGGGAATATACTGACTCTATAAAGAATGTGTGAGCCCCACGATTGAGACAAGGTTCAGACGTTTGGAGATTGTCTATTACTACCAATCTACAGCATAAATAGGTAGATGGCGAAGTATTTTGAGAATGCAAAGTTTGGTACCAAGAAAGAAAGCAACCCCACTTCAGTGGATCAGTACTTGGACATACGTAAGCACTACCGAATGGGTGTGTGTCTTTCAAAACCAGGAAAAGTTGCCCTGAGTCAGAATGGGTCAATTTTCCTTTCATACACTCGCTGTCGATCAGTGAGGGACTTTCTATTTTTATGAAGTTGTAAACATAATTACAAACCCTAGGGTCAATCAGGAACTAAGTTTCAATGGTCAGTAAAAAAGTAGAACACAAGTGATGGGGGTTACCTGTTACATTACTGTTCAAATAGGTATGCACGCACATGTCAAGGATGAGTGGCCACAAGAATTAACACAACAAAGTTGAAACCTGTGCATGTGCGTGTGTGCGTGTGTGTGTGTGACTCATAGGTGGATGTTTTCCATAGCCGTGCACTATGGCACTGCAGGATCTGTGGTTGCTGAGTCCCCGGAGGTGGAAGCGCAGATACAGGGCCCTGACTGTGAAGTTATCCATGGATTTTCACAGTGCGTGGGCTCGGCACCCGTAACCCTCCATGTTGGTTGTTCAACGGTCAACTCTAGTTTATAGATCAGAGAGGATAACATCATGTGTTCACTATTAATAACTTTTCCAAATAATCTTTATCTTTTTAAAAGGAAGACATCATTTAATCCATTTCACAAGCTGATATTGGGAACCTACTGCCCCAGCACGTGAATTATCCCTACAGAACACGAGATCCCCGAGAAGGAAGAGCCCTGAGCACTGAGACGCCATGAAGGTAGGCTTTTAGATGATATTCTCTGCTTCTCCAGCTTGAGGTAAAACATGGGATGACTGGGTCTACCTATCCCATTCCGGTTTGTCAATTGGGAGCCCCCATGGCACGTATCACCAGAAGTCGGTCCATGATAACTCCATCTATAGGAATTCTTGGCAGTTTTATGTTCAGGATCATTTCTTTTCCTGCCATCGATTGAAAACTCCTTGGGCCCTGTTAGCAGTTACAGATTCAATGAGTCCAGTACTTCATAGGTTTTGTCACGTATTTAGAAGGGGAATCACCATCAAGTTGCTGAAATGAGGACTAAGTGTCTTTCAGACATGGAGAAGGAAATAAATGGTGCTCTGCGGGGTGTGCGATGACAGGCACCCAGGATTCCTTCACCCAGCCCTCCCTTTGCTCCCTCACCGCTTCCTGGAAAATTGGCGCGCGCGCGCACACGCACACGCACACGCACACGCACACACACACACACACACACACAGCTCTGGGGGCGCTATTTGCTGTCCATGATTTCACGTGCCTTTTGGGCACGGCTGGTAGAGATGGACATGAAGCAGCAGGACAGCAAGCTGGCATCTCGGTCGGCCTAGAGAAGTTTCCCAAGTGAAATATCAGAACCAGGGCAGGGGGGCGTAGAGAGAGGCGGGGAGGGGAGGCCCACGTGACCTGGGAGAGAGGTTGGGGGGGGACCGCTGACCGACCTCGGTTCAGGTTCCCCGTCCCCCCCCCCGCTGAGAACCTGCCTTCGCTTCCTGCCCTCAGGTGTGTGAGAGGAGCATGTTTCTTTCCAACAAATACCAACACATCAATTCAGTCTGTTTGTGTGTTTGTTCTTGCTTGTTCGTTTTCTGGACGAGGCCAAAGAACCCTTCCAGTGGAGGTGTGTGTACAAAGGAGGATCTGACAGGATGGGAGGGTGCGGGTCAGTCCATGTGCCAAGAAATCCAGAGAATCTGTCGTAGCTGAGACTCGGGCCTTTTGCAGAAATAGGCCAAGAGAGTTCAGATTTGATCATTCACTGCCAAATAGTCATCACAGCAGTTTCCTGGAAGGGATTGTGTTGCAGGAGCCAGCGTGGCCCTCAGCCCTCAGGCCTCAGCCCGGCGGGCGGGCAGGCAGGCAGGCAGGCAGCGGCTATTGTCTGTTGTTCCCGCCCCCACCCCCACCCCCACCCCCGTTCCTTCTCCAGCGCTCCTTCCTAAGTCCCCTGGACTGACCTTTGCCAGGAGCGGGGGAGGGGAGGTCCGGACGATTCATTCGGCAGGGCCTCGTTCAATCGCTCCATTCAAATGCAGAAAGCTCTCCGGTCAAGTCGGAGCGTTTGACTTTGCCTCGAGCTTCTCTTTAATGAATGGCTTTTTCTTTTTTCTTTCCCCAATTTCCCCCACCCTTAGGCTGCCCCCTCCAAACTGCAGGGAGGGAAGGAGGGAGAGAGGAAGGGATGGGAGGAGGATGTGTGAGAAACAGGCTTTTTTTCCAGGCAAAAGGAGTCCCCTCCTTTTCCTAACCCAGGAAACCCCACTACACCATTTGAGAATCATGGACACGCGTGAAAGCAGACGTCTTCACTTGAGATCTTCCTCCGCAGGAGGACAGAAAGGAGGGCCAGTGTGTCCCTCTTGTGCTGGCCGGTTCTTAGGTCACTTGAATTCAAAATAAGCAATAGAGCATGGAGGCACATTTTGGGGCGGCCTACTCTGGAGCCCAACAGTTCCCTCCTCTGAAAGTTCCTTGGAACATATTAAAGCTGAGCTGGTGACTCGTGTGTGTGTGTGTGTGTGTGTGTGTGTGTGTGTGTGTGTGTGTGTGTGTGTGTGTGTCTGTCTGTCTGTCTGTCTGTCTGTCTGTCTGTCTGTCTGTCTCTGTCTCTGAGTCAAGGAGATTTCTAGATGTCAGGGTCGAAGCAACTTTAGAAGTTTGAAATAACTCTGATGATGTCGTCGGGTGTTTGGTTCAAATTTCAGAGTGGCTCTCACAGAAACAGGAACGAGGACTTTTTCCATAGGAGCCGTTGTGGCCGTTTCTCTAAGGTTTTCGTCAAGTTCTCTAGCTTCCGTTTGCAGGGCTTCAGGCAAAGGGCCGTTTTAGTTCTCAGTGATGCCAAGTCAAAAGGGTGGGAGAAAATGGCAAAACGTTCATGGAGAGAGTCGTAGCCAGATATTGGAGGGAACTCAAAAAACTTCGGGATGCAGTCCAGTTTTCAGGTTAAGAACAACACCCTAAGGGAAGTGAGTAAGACCAGAATTTCATATCCACAAGTGTGTATCCCCGTTTTATGGAAACATAATTTTGGCCTCCAAGTAACATATGCAAATAACTCTATTGCCAGGGAAATAAGAAGCCTCCCTGAGAGTTTCTGAATTAAGGAAAGTAGGGAGAAAAAGATCAGTGATTCTATCCTGCTGACAGAGGTATAAGTTACCAAATGGACGTCCCCCTTTAAAAATAAAAGAAGAAAATTGGGTTTTGTTTGTTTGTTTTTGTTTTTCCTTGTATCTGGAAAACAAAAGATTTAACAATCAGTCCTAATCTCTCCCTCTCTCCCTCTCTCCCTCTCTCTCTCTGTTTTTCTCTCTCTCTCTCTCTCTTTATATATATATATATCAAAATACTTTATATAGATATTCTTTTTCAGATTCTTTTCTCTCATACGTTATTACAAAGTAGTGAGTAGAGTTTCCTGTGCTATATAGTAGGAGGTGTTTGTTGATTACCTACTTTATGTACAGTAATGTGTATATGTTCATCTCAACCTCCTAAGTTATCTATCCCCCGCTTCCCCAAGCAGTCCTATTTTACACAAGTAGTCATACACATTGTCATCCTATTCATCAGTTCATTCAACCCCATGTAAGTCATTCTTGTTCTTCTTGGAGTCCAGTTTTTCCATCGGTTCTGCCGACCTTGCCTGATGATTGAGGGTGACTGGACGAGTGACGGTTCCAAAAAGTTTACAAGAGCTTTTGTGAAGGATTGTAGGATTTGCCCAGAGAAGCGGGTGCCTTGATCTGATCACACGGGAGGCTGTGGAAGGTAGACCCCAAGTGGCAAACACATTTTGTTTTTTTAACAGTCTCTGTGCCACGGTGAGGACATCAGGCTTGCAGCGAGGGAAGACTTCAACCCACACGGAAAACATACAAGGATGTTTGGATGACCCCTACTAAGTGGCAGTGGAATGAAATCCAGTGGCTGGGGTTCAGAGGGTCCAGAGAGAGGAGGTTTTCTTTCCATAGAGAAAAATGATTTTTCCCCCCCAGGGTTACAAGCATGACAGGTCAGACGTTGCCGGTAGACTGTAGAAGTCTTCCTGCCAATGTCTATTTACAATTGGAGTCATCTTGGAGGCACCATGGGCGGGTGAAGGAATGCAAGGTGTGGGGGAGGGGGGAGGTTGGCCAGGGAGCAACCGGCTGGGCCAACGTCTCCCGTCTGCCATAGCCCCGACCGGCTGTTGAAAGGACAGAATGGACCTGATCCACGTGTGCCCCGCCACCCCCACCATCTTTCCACAGGCTGTTGTTACTGCCTTGGCGTGAAAGTCGGTTAGAACATCTCCCTGATACTGGGTTCAGCCCCTTTCGTGTGAGCCTCCATTTTGACGATAACAGACAACACTTTATGCCAGGGCAGAGAAGACTTCCAGGAAGAAAGATCCCATCATTTCTGGAACAGTTAGAACACATCGGTGTACAGACACAAGCCAAAGAAGACTTCACGTTGTTCCTTCCTCTTTGACAACACTTTCCCGTGTCATCGAACCTCTCCAAGAAACTTACTCAGTTTCATCTCTCTCATTTCTCAGGAGAGAGAACACATTTTTGAGCTATTTTGAGGGCCCTCTCCTCCTGGATCCTATCTCAAAGTGCGTTCGAAGTCCAAAGGACTTCATCTGTCCTTCAATTTTTGAGCAAATGTGTCCAAAATATCCAAAAGATTGTAAAGCACTTAATCTGATAGGTCACTGTGAAACAGTGCTTCGTTAGCCATGTCACCAACATCCCAAGGAAAGACTTGCTAGGCAGAGAGAGAAGCTTCTTCTTCAGTTCTGAGCCAAACCTGGTTCTTTGAATATCGAGAGGACTAAGTTGATGTGAGTCCTCCAAGACCTGATAAAGGCAACCTAGAAAATAAGTGATGACTTTTGACAAAGACATAAGCCTTTCTTCCTTCCTTCCTTTCTTTCTTTCTTTCTTTCTTTCTTTCTTTCTTTCTTTCTTTCTTTCTTTCTTTCTTTCTTTCTTTCTTTCTTCTTTTCTTTCTTTCTCTCTCTCTCTTTCTTTCTCTCTCTCTCTCTCTTCTCTCTCTCTCTCTCTCTCTCTCTCTCTCTCTCTCTCTCTCTCTCTCTCTTTCTTTCTTTCTCTCTCTCCTTAAAGATAAAGGAAAAAACCTTTCCTAATCTAATCTAATCTCTCATGATGGGCAGAGCAGACCGATAGAAGAAAAACCCAAACCCTAAACCCAAACCTGGTCCTTTTAACAGAGAGAGACAACTAAATTCTAATTTTGCACTGGTTTCATGTTGATACAAAAACTCATTTCTGTCTTTGAATCCACCCTCATCTTATCCAGTCCTGACCACGGATCCAATTCCTTTCCAAAGACACTTTTCTTCACACACCTTTTCCAACTGTCTGTGCCCATTTTTAGCTTGTCCCTTGTTTTCTTTCTTTTCCATTGATAAATGACTACCTTTAGGACAAAAATCTCTTTCTCCTTCCCCCAAACCTTATCTCCATACACCTTCTACTTTGCCTCCCCCCTCCCCCCCCAAAAAAAGTCCTCTTCCTACCGTGACGATGGCAACATCAGGTAGCTTGGACCACACACGTTCCTTCTTTAGAATGCCTCGTCCTTGGACACTGTCTTTTTTTTTTTTTTTTTCCTCTTCAGTGAAAGTAAGGAAGCCAACCACAGTGAACAGTGTGAACATGGAATACTTTGTAGAAGTCTAGGCTCCTACCTAGTACAGTCTTTCCCTAAAGCACAAGATCTATCTAGGCATGGAACCAAACATGCTCAGTCTCTCCTCCGTAAAAGGTCCAAAGCAGGGAGACCCTTAGACTTGTGGAGCCATGAACATTTCAGTATTTTATCTTATGTGGAGATGATGTAGACACTCGCTGAGGTTTCACCCTGTCAGGGCACTTAGCCAACCTCTAAGCCTAGAGATGACCAGAGATGTTGGAAAGTCTTGAAGTCGGCCTGTGGAAAACAATCATTGGGGGAAAAGTTCCCCTTAAACATTCTTATCTCGTCAACATCTATGTCCTCTGTTATGAGCAATCCTACTTGGATGATTCGTGAACATTTCATGAGACATGAAAGCAGTTCAGTTCGTCATGATCTCTACACCTCCCGCCCCCCTCCCCTTTCACGTGAGAGATTTTCTTCCTGATTTCAGAGGGGAGAAGTAAAGGAGAGTCAGAGTGTCCCTCTCGTGGTGTTGTCACTCAAATTCCAAAACATCCCTATGCCACGGAGGCACATTTGGGGGTGGCCTACTCAGGGCCCCAAGACTTTCAAAGTCAAACTCAAGGAGGATGTAAATGTACTTCATGCCACCGAACCGGTGAACCTGATGGCTTACTAGGAGGTGATGTGTCATTGGCCCACCAGTTTAAAACACAGAACCAAACACCCTCTCCTCGATGACTCAGAACAAATGAGTTCCTGGGTCTGTCGGAGAGGGTCCTCTCCTCCAGGTGGGTCAATAAGCACTGCACATGACAGTAGGTGTTCATGGTGTCCTTGGGAAAGAAAGGCAGGGAGAATTTTATTTTGAAAAGCTTATCTTCTCACAGCATTTACACTAT
>NW_027175428.1:132500-135000 GCF_028021215.1 Eschrichtius robustus
CGGACGCGCGGGGCGGAGAGCGGGCGGGGCCGGGAAACGCACCGACACCCGAGCGCGGCCCGGAGGCGGCGTCGTCACGGAGGAGAGAGGACGGGAGACGGGGGGACGGGAGAGGAGAGAGGAGAGGAGAGGAGAGGAGAGGAGAGGGGGACGGACAGGAGAGGAGAGCGGCGGACGGCGTGGAAGGCACGGGGGTGTGGTGGAGAAAACCCGGCGGTCGCCCCCCGACCGCCGGGCCCTCCTTCACCCCGCGCCTCCTTCCACGCCCGACCGACCGAGCGACTCACTCCCACCACTCACTCTCTCTCTCTCTCTCTCTCTCTCTCGCGCCGCCAACGCCGCACACCGCGTCCTCCACGCAGCCGCGAGACGCCCCCGCCGCGACGAGCGACGGACGCCGAGCGCCCCGGTCCACCCACCCACAGACGCCCACCGCGGGCTCGGGAGCGGGCACGGAGCGCGGCGCGGCCGCAGCCCGGGGGAAAGCGCGCGGCGGCAGGCGACGCCGCGGCGTCCCGCGGGTCGCCGCCGGGGCACGCATCCCCGGGGCGCGGCCGCGCACGCACGACTCGGCCTCGGCCCGAGCCGCCCGCCCCGACACGGCGAGGCGAGGCGGCGGGGGCGGGCACGGACCCCGGACGCGCGGCTCGGGGCGCCGCGGAGGAGGCGGGCCGGACGTCCGTCGCCGGGACGCCGCCGCCGCCGGGGGCGGGCGGCGAACGACGGCGGAACGGACGCGGCCCCGCCACGCCACCACAGCGGGCCCCGGCCGCGAGGGCGCGGGACCGTCCCCGCCCACCGACACCCCGGGGGTACGCCCAAAGACCGCTTGCGGCGCGAGGGCGCTTCCCGAAGGGGACCGACCGCGGAGGCCAACGGCCAGGGACCTCGTCGCGAGCTCTCTCTCCCTTCTCTTCCCTCTCGCGGGCAGCGGGCCCCCCCGTGGCCTCAGCACGAGGCGGAGGGGGGGGGGCGCCGCGTCTGCACTTAGGGGGACAGAGGGCCCCGGCGGCCCTGCGAGGAAACCCCCAGCCGCGCCACCCCGGGAAGGCGCGCGCGCGAGCGCACACACACGCAACGCACGCGCGCACACCCCCGGGGGCGATTGATCGTCAAGCGACGCTCAGACAGGCGTAGCCCCGGGAGGAACCCGGGGCCGCAAGTGCGTTCGAAGTGTCGATGATCAATGTGTCCTGCAATTCACATTAATTCTCGCAGCTAGCTGCGTTCTTCATCGACGCACGAGCCGAGTGATCCACCGCTAAGAGTCGTACGAGTTTGGTTTCTTTGCGTTTCGGCGGGGTCCCCGCCGGTGGCACGGCACATCCCCCGGAGGGGTTGCCTCTGGCCGGCCAAGTCAGACAGAAAACAGCAGACCGGAGGGGCCGGAAGGTTTCACGACGGGGCGCCCGGCACCGACCCGCAGGCGGGGCGGGCTCGGACACCCCACAGGCGCCCGGGGGGTTCCCACCTCACCCCCCCCCACCCCGCGAGGGACGCGGGGCCCGCACTCACGCGGCACACGGGCCCGGCCCGCACCACGGCCGCCGGGTAGCCCCCTCCCGACGGCCGCGGCGGGGAGGACCAGTGGCGCGCGGCGCGGTGCCCCGGCCCCGTGGGGGTGGGGGTGGGAAAGCGGAGTCTGGGGGAGAAGGGAGGGGGCCTCCCGACTCCCCGCGGGCCCGACCGCCCCGACCCCAAGGCGGACGGGCGACCCCCCCATGGGTCTTTAAACCTCCGCGCCGGGACGCGCTAGGTACCTGGAGAGGGGGAGGCGGGCGAGGCGGGGGGGGACGGAGCGCCCCACGCTCGCCGCCGCCGCCCCGACAACCGACCGACACGCTCTCCGCCCGCGCCCGCCCGCAGCACGCGGGGCCTCGGCGCTACCGGCCCGTGACACGGGGCCCCGGCCGGGCGCCGGGCCGACCGCCGCACGAGACAACCACTGCCACCGCCCGACGAGGCCCCCACCGTGTCCCCCAAGCCGGGCGGAGACCTCCCGCTCGCGCCCGGGCACGGGCGCGGCCCTCTTTTCTCCTAAACCCCAACCCCGCCCCCCCACCCGGGGCCCTTGCCCCGCACCCGCGTCCCGGGCCCCCTTATCGCCACCGAGGGCGGTAAGGGAGGCTCCGACGGGAAGCGGGGGAACGAGCGGGCAGGGGGCACACGGGGGGGGAGGGCGGGAAAGAGAGAGAGCCCGACGGACGACGGAGGAGAGGCCCCAGGCTCGGAGGACAGGCCGAGGCGAACGGCGAGGGGGCGGAGGGCCCGGAGCGGAGGACCGACGGCCGGGAAGGAACCGGTCCAGGGCCGGCGGCGGGAAGGCGACGGGGCGGGCGAGCGGCCCCACGGTGGAGCCGCCGCCGCCACGCCACCCATCCCGAGACGCACCGGAGGCTCCGCGCGGGGGAAGCGGTCGCGAACGGGGGGGCGTGACCGGCGCCGGAGACGGAGGCGCGCGTTGTGGGGGGGGGCTCGGCCCCCCCGGAACCCTCGGACC